>NC_085056.1:14986356-15201356 GCF_963662255.1 Cinclus cinclus | reverse complement strand
CTTCCACAATAAAACAACCCACACAGATACTTTTTATTTGATTTCTCTTTCTGTTTGTTTTCAACACAATCTCTCTAGTCTGTCATTCACTCTCAGGCAGTTACTTGAGTTAAAAGGGCCAGCAAGCCAAGTTATGCAGACCTTCTCAGCTTAATATCACTTGTTACCTGCAGGAATATATGGGGAGCATTATCAACCACTCGCTTTTCAAGTCAGACTCAAACGACTGCTCTCTTGATATGGGTCATGACTCATGAGATAATATCCAGTAAAAGGTCTGTGGCAAATGATTACTTCCTTTTCGTAGACTGAGACCCTATAATTTTTTTAATGCTGTCAGTCTCCAGGAAACTGTGTCCTAGTGACATTGTGAGAAAAAGAAAAAAAAAAAACAAATCCCAAAGGAAGGGATGCTGGATGCCTTCCTCTGAGACAAACCAAACCCTTTGGCAATAAAAGGCATCTTCCTCTCACTTTAATTCCTTACACTATCCCATGCTCCAATATAGCACTTTCCATCTCTAGTTTGGTTCTCCTACATTAGGAGTTAAGCAATACTGCTCAGTTCTGTACTGCATTTTCCTTTATCTGTGGCTTTCATGCAGCTGGCCAGGTCTCCAGCATCTCCAGGGAAAAATAAGTAACTCTCTGTGTTTGGGGCAGATGACAGACAAAGACATGGGCCTGTCAAGTCATCCAGTCTTTGTCAGAGCTTGCTCAGCTTGGTAAAACAGACCGTCCTATTGCAGGTTTGGGCACTGGTGCCTGCAGACTTTGTGATTCACAGCTGGGAGGTTCCCTGACACCCTGAGGAGCACCACTGGCAACATTTCCTCTTCATGGCTTGACTTTTTTTCACCAAATGGGCTGCACAATGAAATCATAGGTATGTGAGAGGGCACAGGGCTGTGGTGTGTGGGTCTTCTCCTGGGGTCAGGCAGGAGAGGGACCAGCAGCTTGTCATGTGTGAGATGGTTTGCCCCAGGAACAAAGTGGGCATGGAGTTTCCAGGGTTTCTCTGCTCTGGAAGAGAGCAGGTTATATGTGTTTTAACCCTTTTAAGTCCTTTGGTTATCCAGACCTTTTCAAAGTCTGTCTCATGAGGTGAGACAGCCCCACAGTGAGATAATGGCAGCAGGAGCTCAATCTCTCTTTGCAGCCAGGACACAACAGCACAGCCATCCAAGCAGCAGGACAATCCCTTAGAGGCCAGTTTTGCTCTGCAGCTGTGTCAGTTTGTGACACTGGTTGGTGCCAGGCAGTGTGACACTGGGAGGAATATGGCAAAGGAGCAGTGTGACACTGGGAGCAGTGTGGCACTTGGAGCAGTGCTACAGCCAATTCCCAGCCTGGTGGTGTGAGGGATGCTGACATTCGTGGTTTATGGCTTGTAAGAGCTGAGGTGTGTTGCAGGCTCAGAGACCACAGTCAGCTTCTGTGTGCTGTCATGCCCCAGCTGCTGGAAATGTTTTGAGTAGCAGTCCCTTGGCTCTGTTGGTCAAAAGGTGGATGAAGGTGGTGAAGTTGTGAACAGTGAGCAAATCTTTGCTTCCTGTCAGCCTGAGCCTTAATTTTTTGCTTTCCCATAACTGAAAATAGTCTCAAAGGGTCTGGGGGACAATGCTGCTTATATGTCACCAAGCAGAGACCTTGATCTTAAAAAACTTGCTGGACAGAGTTGCAAATTGCAACATTCATTCTGTTTTACACCTAGAATGTCCAAGTGGGTGTATTCACTGACAAGGAGGGTAAAGACAATAGAAAATAACAGAAAATAATTTACAGCCTATCTTTTCTCTGCTTTGTTGTTTCACTTGATAATAAGTCAAAGGTGACTCAGGCTCCAGCCTCTGTGATGGTGGTAATGCACAAAAGGGACTGGAGGCAGAGCTGCCTCACCTGTCCTTCTGCCTCACATCTTTCTGAACATTAGATCTTGGACAAGTGCTTCTGACAGAAGCCTCTGTTCATGAAAGGCTCAGTCTTTGTCCTCGTAAGAGGATGCGTGAATCATTTCTGATGATGTGAAGCTGCATTTAATTGTGTCATCTTTCATAAACTGAGTGTGTACCAGTGCTTGACAACATACTGGGTTTGTGGGGCTTTGTTAGTGATGTGAAATACAGTGTATTCATCCATTTCAGCAGTGTTTTAAAGACCAGTAGAGGTTTAGGTGACTAATTCTGTTGATGAGCTGATGCATTATTTAGGGTTTATTTGCCTACCAGTTCTCACTGACCTGTGTACTACTGGTGTGTTTACATTAAAAGTTGTGCCAAGATTATCCTAAAGTAAGCAAAGACTTTCCATGGTTCCTCTGAATCTGCCGCCCCTCCCAGTGACAGATTGTAAATGCTCTGATCAACAAAAGCTCTGCTTTTCCCATTGAGTTGTGAAACACTTACCTGGGAACAGCTTGAGCACAGAATGTGAGATGAATTAAGAGGCATTTATGCAAAGGGAGGGCAGAGATTTTGAAAAAAAAAAAAAAAGAATTCAGATGGTCAGCTTTTTAAAACACTGGCACAAAATCAGAAGCATAGGCAATATAGACTCTCACTCCAGCCCCATAGCCAAACCCACAGTGAGTTCAAGGAGGCCACTCAGAATGATGCACACCAGTTCCTACATCCGAGTCAGTGAACTCATTGAACTTGACTGAAATTCCTGTCGGAGCATTTTCTTTTTCCTGTGAGTGTGGAGGGAGGGGGAGGCTCCTTTGTGAGTGGCAAGTGTACATGAACACCACCACATCAACTGCCAATATGTTATGAGGCCTTGGTAACAATCTGGAGTCTCTGGGGAGCTCTGCTGCAGTTCAAGTGAGTATCAGACAGAGAGAAAACAATTTCTGGTGCCAATAATGCAGCACAGATGAAAAATGTTTTAATATTTGAAGCTGCTTTATGGCAGAAGCAATGACAGTGATGGAGTCAATGTCAGCTTTTTTCCTTTAAATGTCATCTTTCGTCTATGAGTTTTTTCTGCTCTGGAGGCATGCAAGCCTGATGCTGACTGTTTGCAACCATTGATCATTGATTTTATTCTAAATGGAAAGCTTGCCAGAAGACTAGAAATTCTGGAATTTATTAGGATTTCTTTAAGAGGCACTTTAGCTCAACAGTTCTCATTACTGTCTTTACAATGTTACTTATTTTTCTTTTTATGTCATATGATTTGTAAAGGGTTAGTACTCAGAGAACAATATACGATTAAACCACTGTGCATGCTGGAGTTGCAAGCTTAGAGGGAGAAAAAGGATTCTTAGGAAGGCTGAGCACATATCTGAGTGTTAAACAACTAATGTCTCTTCAGAACCAAAAGCTCTATTTTGAAATCTGTGGACATGATTTTTATTAAACAGCAGTTTTGATTAAATAAGGTCACTCTTAAATTAATAACTCTAAAATACATAAATAAAAGGGCTAAACCATCTTTATATTCTGACATTTAGTGCATAAACAACGTACTGTATGTACCAAATGTCAGAATATAATGAAAGTTTGTCCTGTTAAACTAATACTACTGATAGGCAAAAATGTCTTGGACTCTAAAACCTCTTCAATGCATTTATTTACAGTGACATTATTCTGAACATGCCAACTAGGAATGGTTTAAGGCTTTATTATATATTAACATTTAACATATTTGTGTGCTTATGTATAAGTGATTATTCTTCACTTGGTTAAAAAGAATCCATTTACAATTATACAGTGGGCTAAATGTTTTCAGTTTGTGATATGTTTCCATTGGCACAGGACTAGTTCAAACAGGTATGTTAGCTCTTGGCTGACACGCCTGACATTCAAGCTTTATTATGGAACAGCGTACCCAGGGAATGTGAATTATAGAGAATATCAGCCCTGGCCTGCTGAAAGCATCATTCAGCCTGGTTGATTATGGAATTTACTCTGGAGTTTGGGTCTAGAGATCCATCTAGTGAGCTGATGGTGTTTATTTGTTTAGTCACAAAATGTTGCAGACCAGACAAAAGGAAGATGGTAGTGGGAAACAGGCAGGTTGGATAGCACTGACCAGTGAAAAGCAAAATCTTTCAGGGTAAGGGGCCAGTGGTAAAGTTTATTGCCACTGTTTAAATAAAGCTAATTCTGGCAAACCCTTTAATAAACCCCAAAGTGCAGCACTTGAAGTGTAAAAGAAAACTTTCCAGCAAATAAAACATCCATGTGCAATGCCACCTTGGATGCTGTAAACAGAGTTCCTGGTGTAGTGGGTCTGTTGTACCCCATTGATCAAATTGCTTTTTGTATTTACAGTAATGGACTATCCTGATTTGCAATGCCACATGTGATACAATATTGTAACTGGGGTGAAGGAACAGCAAAATATTTTCTGCTTGCCTCAAACCCATCTATTTTGCACTGGTCATGTCCCCACGTATTCATTCTCATACTTGTTAATAGGCAGGTTTCTCTGTCTGCAGCAGTGAAACTCACCTGATTAAAATGGCATTTTTTCCCTGTGTGGTTGGATAACCTCTGCTTCCTTCTGCATAGATTGCCACCGAAAGAGCTTGCTTAGATTTGTTCTATACCCAATGATCTGTTATTTCTGTCAAGGTTTTAATGATTCTTTGATGAGACCAGCCCTTTTGGCTAAATGCAAGAGTTGGGAAATACTGAAATACTATTCAACAGTCATTTCTTGAGAGTACCATTAAAAAGTCTAGACTGGTGCTAGGAATATCTGCATCCATGAAGTGCAGCACTGTTTGCACAAATCATTTGTACACTTTTGGAAGGTGAATCTTCAGAGATGCTCCCTTACAGCTTAAAGTCCTAATGAACATTTGCAAAACAGCCATGAATTTGCCCTAGTAGGAATAGATGGAAGCCTATCTGACAGTTTTGGTATATGTTTGTGAACCAGGGAATCCTCAAAAATATTTAAATATGAAGTGGTGACAGTGTATTATGCTCCCATGGTGTAGACATCCTCCTTATCATTTTGAATTTGTGATGTACCAGAATCTAGAGGCTGCAGGGGATTTAAGGATCCCGTTGGGTTAGTACTGCACATATACATCACAGATACTTCTTGCACTCAGGAATTTGGTTTCAAAAGAATGGGATAGCACAGGCAGGAACAGGAAGTCATGGATTGGCCTGGGTTGGAAGGGATCTTAGCATGCAGTTCCAACCCCTTTTCTGTGGGACAAGGATCCACTGGACCAGGTTGCTCAGATGCCCATCCAGCCTGGTCTTGGAAACTTCCAGGGATGGGGCAGCCACAGCTTCTCTGGGCAACCTGTGCTAGGGCCTCCCCACTCTCACAGTAAAGAATTTTTTCCAATATCCAATCTAAACCTACCCTCTGTCAGTGTTAAGCCATTACCTCGTGTCCTATCCCTCCATCCATTGTCAATGGACCCTCTCCACCTTTCTTTGAGTTCCTTCAGGAAGGCCACCCTGAGCTCAGCCCAAAGCTTCTCCTGTGCAGGTGAACAATGCCAGCTCTGCCAGCCTTTCCTCCCAGCACAGCTGCTCCATCCTCTGCTCATCCTGCTGCCTCCTCTGGGCTCTCTCCAGCAGCTCCAGCTCCTTGCTGTGCTGGAACCCCAGGGCTGGGGCAGCTCTGCAGGTGAGGTCTCACCTGAGCTGGGTAGAGGGACAGAGTCACTGCCCTTAATCTGCTGCCCAAGCTGCTTTTGAATATGAGAAATGTTATTGATATTCAACGTCATATGATTTGGGTGTGGAATTGAGATTTAGTTGGTTAAGTCACTCTTGCTCAGTACATTGCTTCAGAACCTCCAAGAGCAACATGTTTTTGCATTACATTTACTGTACAAACTTCCACTTGGACAAATTATGGGTTGTGTACAGGCCTCTTGTCCCATCAGGAAGTGAATGCTAAAGGAAAGCACCCCAAAATGTGATCTTAAAAATTAAGTCAAGGTAATTCACAAAGAAAAATTTACCTTTTTGTTTCTTGGTTGGGAAAATCTTTTTATGGAAATGCAAACATAACTTTTTAATTCCTAAGTGGATTGCTGCTAAGTGGCAGCAGAGGACTGCAGAGGTAGTGGCAAGTGTGTTGAAAACAGTGATATTAAAATGAGTATAGTTTTTGGGAGAAATTCTGAAATTTCCCAGAGAAAATAATTTCAGCTGAAAATCCTTGAGTATCTCTAGTAAGGATGGTGCTCCTTTACACTGGGAATCAGTGACTTTAACATTCCTGTGCTCAGCAATTCACAGCTTTGTGCATTTATCCATCTTTCTTTACAAATAAGCAGCTAACATCAGTGAAAGGAGTCAGTTCCTTCACTGCGAGGAGCTTAGCCTTGCAAGAAACCTCCTCCTGTTAATCCATATTCAGAGAAGCCCTGAGGGAGCTATCAAGACTATTCTGAGAGTAAATTATCCACCCAGGAAAGGATTACAAGATCCTGGCTCTGCTCGAGATCCCCAGCTAGAAAGAGTCAGTATTTGACAAAGGTTTGTGTCACTTGTGTCTTCAGTGTGCTGATGCCCCTGGACCACTTCTTAGAGAGCTCTGAGTTGAGAGAATGAAAAGCAAAGGCTTTATTTTGGAGTTGAGGAAAGCAGCAGTCACTGGTGACTTCCAGCAGGGAAGCATCAAGCTCCCAGTACCCTTTTGAGTGATGACCACATGAGCAGGAACAGAGGGCAGTAGTTAAGGGTGTGCTGTGGTGTTTGCACTGGAATGATTTCTGCAGGTCCTTTTCTAGCAGGGGAGGGATAGGCACCCCAAGGCAGCCTCCTCCCTCCTCTGGGGGCAAGATGTGAGCTGCAACAGCTCACGTCAGCTCAGCTGGGCTGTCTCAGGGTCTGGGCACACTGTGGGGTCAGGCAGGGTGCTGGTGCTGTGCCCCGCATCATCCTTCTCATCTTCCAGATCATGAAAAGATGAAGGAGTCACCTGGCTTGCTACTCCTGCTGGCACCAGGTTGGAACAACAGCTGGGATCACCCTGTCACAGTCTGCGCCTCTGTGACTAAAGAGAAAAGTTCAGCTGCCAAGATATCTAATCTGGAACTCCTCATTAAAAAAAAACCCATTAGAAGTTATATCTTTTATAAATGGCCTATATATTATGACATAATTTAATTTAGTGCTCTGAATGTATTATGGCCACCATAACAGTTTTACATTTATAGATTTCATAGTTTTGGTTTTATAAAACAACTACAATCTGTACCCCTTCCAGTTAATTACAATAAAATGCTTCGATTCACATTTACAATGTAAACTAAAGGCAGAGGCGTGTGAATTCTGACTCAGGTTTATGCTTCACAGGCTGCTGTGAATGCCTAGGCTTAGCCTCCCGTGACTGAGGTGTTTCCTGGGGTCAGGTCTTGGTGGAGACATGCCAGGAGGAAGCTGTGTCCATTGCTAGGAGATCCTGGGGTTACTGCTGAGGGACCATGTTTGTGGGGCTGGGTGAATACTGGAAAAATGGAAGAAGTTGGGAGCAGATACTTATGTAGACTGAGCTAGAGAAAAGAGTACTAGATCTGAGTATGATAGGACTCACTGGGAAAAAGAGAGGTAATCTGCTGTCAGGGGTGCATATTGAGTGAGCAGGATGCAGGGGGATGAAGATTTGGAATATAAATGACAGATTCAAAAATGATACATGCATTTGAGAAAGTCCTGGAATCATGGAATCACAGAATAGTGTTGGTTGGGAAGGACCTTAAAGATCATATCGTTCCACCCCCTGCCATGGGCAGGAACACCTTGCACTAGACCAGGTGGGTCAGGGAGGGCCTTCTTCAATGGATGGGGCATCCATAACTTCTCTGGGCAAAGTGTTCCAGCTCCTCACCACCCTTACAGTAAATAATTTCTTCCTAATGTAAATTTCCTTCTGTTTGAACCCATTGCTCCTTGTCCTGTCACTGCAGCTCCCGATGAAGAAACTCTGTGGCTTCCCTGTAGCTCCTTCAGATGCTGTAAGGTCCCCACACAAGCTTCCCTTCTCCAGGATGGACAGCCCCAACTTTCTCAGCCGGTTTTCACAGGGTAGGTGCTCCCGTCCTCTTTTCAACTTCATGGCTTCCTCTGCACTTGCTCAGCAGTTCTATGTCCTTCTTATCTTGGGGCCACTAGAACTGCACACAGAGAGGATGAAAATGCAAAACAAGACATGTTATAATGAGCTTCATTTTCCTGTTGTGGTGTAATGTATTTACACAAGAGCTGCTTGTGTACAGAAGACCTGCTAAAGCAATGCCTTTTTTTTTTTTATTATTGAAACATATAGTCACAGGTCCCCAGTGACTATAGAAAAATATTGCAAAATCCCTTATCATTTCAGAATCCCCAAACTTAAAATAGGCTTGTGTCAAGAAAAGCAATAATTTCTGACTTAACAATAATAGAACACAATACCTAATGGACTTTCTCTGCATATTAATTAATGGATAGATTTCCCATATCTGCACAAATCGGCCAAAAAATGAGATACCACCTCCCCTTGATACCCTATTTGTTTAGCCTTTCACCAACCTGTGTGTACTCAGCATGTAAGAGTCTCTGAGAGTAGCCAAAAATAAAGACTTTTGTTCCTGTGAAAATCCTTACTCTGGAACCCACATTCTTACTAAATTCACTGGAGATGAGCCAGTCCTGATTTTCAGTCATTGCCAAGTTTTTTGAGCTTATAGTCAGTCCTTCTTAGTAATCAAAATTCTCTAAAGAACTCAAACTATTTCTAGGATGCAGCTTGGTCAAATAGTTTTATGATCTCTTCCCAAATTTTCTGATTTTGTGAGGATCTCTTTTCTGAGGAGATAAAATGCTATATTTACATGGTTCAGAGGTGGCCAGTGTTTGCATCAGTGATGACCACTGTTCTGCAATTCCAGTGAGACGAATGCACATATGAGTTTCCATTTGTACATGTGATTAAAATATGTTTGATTCCAATTCCACACAGCAGCCCAAGTATCTCTGGCAACCCCATTTTTGATGCTTTACAGTGTGGCCCCAGGTCTAACAACCTTCTTCTGCAGATGCTGTTTTTGTATGTTTTTAATCACGAATAATTCCTTATCTATTAACCAATCATATTTGCTAACTGGATTGCTTGTGAAGACCTCTTATTGTAATTAGCATGCTTCAGCTGAAGAGTAAACAAATATTCTAACAAACTACTATGACATAAGTTGTTTTTCTGTTCTCAATCACTACCATTGTGGATACAACAAGCTTTGAATTAAACACCTCTCTCATTACATCCAAGATGTAATGATCTCAGTCAAGAACATTTTAATTAAATTAAGGGATTGAAACTTTTGTTTTTGACAGGGCACGGATAAATCAGCAAGAGGTGAATCTGGTTCAGTGAAAAGCTTGATCCAGAGAAATTGTCTTGGAAATAATTAAAATTGTGTTGACCAACAGTGCTCAAATGGAACAGTAAATATTTTGTCAGGGGATGCTAAAACATAATGTATTACACAGAGTTCAAAGTATTATAAGGAGATGGGCATTTGCCTGCTTAATAGGAGTCCCTGATGAGGAGGTCACGTCCTCTGCTGGCACCAGACCTGGTCCTGTCCCCCTGTGCCTGAGCTTGGAGTGAATCCTGGGGTATTTCACGAACTATATTAGCAACATTTTGGTCAGGCTAGACACACTGGGGGTCTGTCTTATAAGATAATTTGTTGTCTGCAGCTTGCAGACTTTCCTACTGGCTACTCATCCACCATCCCTGGAGCTGCAATATACTGCATTTACTATTGCCCTTTGTTTTACTGGCAGAATAAACAGAACTGGACACCAATCCACAGCAACAGATTTATGTATATAAAAAGTGTATGATTAGCATACTCAAATCAACCAGGAAGCATCTGTCTGGCTCCCTGATTTTAAGTTTGTACCTTGTTTTGAAACACATGTGCTCAAACACACACGCGTCTGTGTCTGGATAGTTAATCAGTCAAATTACCTAGGAAGTAGATTTTGAGTATTGAATATATTATGAGCTTCCAAGAAATATATTTACCCAAAATATCTATCTGGTATCGCTATAAAATTCTCAAGGTTAAAGTGACTTGAGGATCCAGACTGCAGAAGCTCAGTCATATACTAGACAGTATCTCTTTTCATATTCTTTAAACCACTGCACACCACTCTCCAAATCTTAATAGTGCTCTGGAGAGTGTGGAATGGCCAAAACATGAAACAGAATAAACAAAATATACAGAAATCTGTTACATTTGCATTGAAAAACCTTGGCTTGGGTTTGAAAATAATGGAATGACAGTTTGTCCTCTAAACTGTGTCCAACCTTCTTAACCTTTAAGTGTCATCTGCCTAGGCAGCCATTAATGCTTGTTTTTACAGATGAAAATAGGGCCCATAGGACTAAAGACATATCAAATAACTGGGCAATAACCACTGGGCTTGCTCTTAAAATAGAAGATAAAAAAAAAAAGACAAACCAAAATAAAAGAGGTTTGATTAAGAAATGGTTTTTTCTGGCTACACTGAAACCTGCAGGACATAGGAAAGGATGGAAAAAAGAGTGTGACCAGGTGGAAGAAAAAGAAAGGCTAATAAAGAAGGGCTGTGGAAAACCATAAAACCATGTTGTGGAAATCTTTCTTTGGTCATGTCCTGCAGGCACTAAAGCAGATGCAAACTGGGAGAATGTTCTTCCAAACTCCACTCATGTTCAGCTCTGTAGATCTGTCAGATCTCCTGCAGAGTATATGAGAACCTGTATATCTCCTTCTTTCCTCCTGGCTTGCCTCCTTTTCCTCCAGGAAAGAAGCCAGCTATGTGATATTTCCTTGTGGACACCCACCTTTCAATTTGAATGCAGCGTGGTAAAAATTAAGAATTCTTAATTTTTCCTGAATTAAATAAGAAGAATTATTTTTCTGGTTGCCCTTGCTACAACTCCACTTACAGACCATGTCTAATTTCTCATGCTTATTGTCTCAACCTCTTTCAATTCCAAGATATTCTTTCCAATTCTTGCAGCTAAATCTCTTTGCCAAGCCCTCATAGTTCCATGTCACAAGTATTACAAGCTTCTACACAGACTTTTTAACCCCCATTGCCCTCTGAGAAATCAAATGACACCAAAAGGAAGGTCTAAACAGGGGTTTCAATATGTTGTGTCAGAAAAAGTGGCAATTTTAGTCTGTAATATGGCACTATATAGAAAGGAGGTTTTTTTCTTTTTTTTTTTAGTATATTTGTCCAGTTTTGCTGTAATAGTCAGCATTGTCCATGGAAATATTTTTGCATCTTCATGGTGGGAAGATGTCTTTGTTCTCTCAATAAGATTTGTGAACGCTAATGAAAAATTTTGTCTTTCTCTTCCAGAACTGGTTTCACTGGCTTTGCCTTCCCTCCTCATAGGATGAAGGGCAAAACACAGCAGGAAACCAAGACAATATTATTAAGTGTGCAAAGGAAAAAATGCTATAAATATTTTGGTTGAAACAGCAGAGACATTAAAGATAAAAGTTAAATGGAAATAAAGGCAGTCAGATGGTTATTATATGTTGCTATAAAATCCAAGGGCTGTTAGAAAAGGTAGATCAGGATTTGCTTTTAAAAAAATGACAGGCCTGTAAGAAAGCAATATTTTTGATTGATAGAGATTTTAATTGCTCTGATATTTATTGGAATGACAGCTATTAGGAATTGAAGCAGTGATAAGGGATTCTCTGAAGCTTGAGGGTATTTGGATAAACACCTCAAATTTGAATGCCTATCAGAAGGTTATTAAACTTATTAAAACCTTGAATTTTTCATTTGGGCTGAAAGTCTTTGAAAAGAGGTTTGCTTGGTGAATTTCTGATGAAATGACATAGATTCTGTTAGTGAGGACTTTTTCTTTCTCTCCTCTTGAGAAGCATGTGCAAGCTAGGTTGGGCAGGAACTGCTGACATGCATATCTGCAGAGATTATAGTGTAAAGGACAAAAATTCATGTGGGTGATCTATGTTCCAGAAAAATATGTGGCCTTAGAATTAACAAATGGTGCTACTTCCCTCAGCAGTTCAGGTTTTATTTTTAAGAAACCTAATCTGCACATGTGCTGTTTTCCATCTATGGCAACTTGCGTTTTTAGAAAGTTAATTACTTGCTTTGGATATGTAACTGGAAAATTTAGTAATGAATTATTAACAGTTCTCTCCTGAATGCCTGATTTTTCTGTGGTCCAAAATGATTCTCAGTATGGTTGAGCATCCAAAGACTGAACCAGAGAGAGGAGGAGGCTCTCAGTGTGTCAGAGACCAGGGGCTGAGAGCTCCAAGTGTGGTCATCACATCACAGTTTTGCTGATCTATGTGCCCTTTATTATCCTACAGAGATGAAAAACGAATGGCAGAGTTAATACAATGGCCATTCACTACCTTTCATGCATATTTTCTCCCTTTTTAAATGTTTTATTTGGTTTCTTCCACATGAAAAAGCAGGAGGATAGAGCTCTATTTAACCTCGTGACACTGGTCATATGAGGGTAGGATCTTTTCATTTGTTTTCTCCTTTTCCTTTTCCTTTTCCTTTTCCTTTTCCTTTTCCTTTTCCTTTTCCTTTTCCTTTTCCTTTTCCTTTTCCTTTTCCTTTTCCTTTTCCTTTTCCTTTTCCTTTTCCTTTTCCTTTCTTTCTTTCTTTCCCACTTCAAATGCCATCCCAGTAACGTGATAGTCATAACCATTCATTATCATTAGCTAAACCAGTTCCCTGGGAGATGTAATAATAAAATGTTGAAATTATAAATTGATTAAGTGCATATGGTATATACTGATGGTTGGATATAAAGTCTAAGTACAGGTATGCTTTGCAAGAAACATTTATATGGGTACTTTGAATGATTGGGATATAACTCTAGCAACTTGAATTGTTGTCTCCAGGAATATTGGAAAAGGGTGATGTGAAAAAACTGTGGCTGTTTTTGGTACAGTCTAGGGTGATCATATCAGATCACAGATGAAATATAATTGTGCAACTGTAGCACTGTGCTGCTTTGTGGAGCAGTGCACATGGCTAAGGCTTTTAGAGATGTGGTGATATGCGAGGGAGTGGATCCTTCCAATGTGTGTATGTGTTGTGAATCAACAGAGCCATAAACTGCAATAGAAAAGAGAAAAGGAAGTGTAAAAATCAAGGCAGAAGCACAGGCAGCTGTTTCATGTGTTTGGGAAGAAAATGGAGTTCAAGGGGAGATTTGAGAGAAAGTAATGCTCTGTATCGTAGAGGTGGATGGAAATGGAACACAGATTTAGCTGAGACATACTGAGAAGAGTTAGGCTGAAAAAGTCAGCATTGACAAAAAGGAAGGCTCAACCCAGAGTTTCAACTACACATGTCTACTTTGGAGATGTTATTTGCAACACACTTCAATTCTTTCACATGTGGTTTTCTCTTTGTCAGTTTTTATCCAGTCAGCTTTCTGCTGCACCCCTCTATAATTTCCTGTATCTCTTCCTCCTTCCCAGTCTTTTCCTCTTTCTGTCCTCTCCCATTTGGTACCCCCCTGTGGGACTCAATTCATTAATTACAGTGGAATGCTGCATTAGAAGTCCAGAGTCTCTCTGCTAAATATATACGAAAGCTTTCCACTGGTTTTGGTACAAAGCAGATTCCATACAACGTACTGCATATATATTATAGTATTTCTGACCCCTGAATATTTGGGAAATATTCCAATTTGAATTTTAATGTTAAACTCAGAACTGTAGCTTTGACTTGATTTTATTCTTCCATGCACAGTGAGGATATACCAGCCAATAATTAAGAATGTGAAAAACAAGCTGCAGTGGAGAGTCAATAATCCAAACACTTCTATATATCAAACCTCCAGACTGTTAGCAAATTTCTTTTTGATAACAGTCTGTTTTCTTTCACACTGACAAAATGACATGACATAACCCTTGACATTTGAGAAGAATATGGCTGGCTTCTTTTTGGATGGATTAGTTCAGGTAAGCAGATCTGATTCAAATATTTAACAGATTGTCCATAAATCTGACATTCATGGGAACCTGCTAATTCTGAAGTGATCATAAACACTTCACAAATGCAGAGATTTCAGTTAGCACATAACTCACTGAAGACTAGAAACTGAGATAGTTGCTTCTGACAAATCTTTCATTGATGTGTGTGTCTAACCATCAAGAATGAACAAAGAGTCAGCATGTTTCATAAAATACTCTCCTTATTGTAATTCTTCTGTAAAAGTATTTGACATATTTTTAGATTTTTTTCTTGCATTTACTTTTTGCTGCAATCAATCTTGATTCAACAAAATGCTCTTACCAAAACATTTTAATAATGAAACAATGTAGGCAGTAAATTTGCATAACCAATGAGTTCTTTCATTGTTTCTTTTTGCTATACTATTATTCTTTTCTTTGTTTCAGAGTAGTGTCTGCTAGTCAGAGTGGACCGAAGAAAATAGTTTGGTTGAAATGGACTGAAATTCTTCATTAAGGCTTAAAGTTAAAACAATTTATTGGGTAATTCTTCATAATTGCAAAAACTCTGTACTTCTGGGTTAAAGCTAGGGGCAGCAGCAGCAGTAGTGTGCAGCAGTTAGACTGTTCAGCAAAAAATCCACAATTTGGAGAAGTAAAAGGCAGCTTGTCTGTCCAATAATAATCTTTCCTGTCACCTACAAATGCACTCCTTAATCTTTCCTGCCCATGTGTTCATGCCATTGAAGAGAAAGTGGGCCAAATGTGTCTGTGAGGACCTCCACAGTAATTCTGGACATGTCCACTGGGAATTTTCACTAGTGGAGTAAATCAAGGACCAGCCCAAAGATGAGCTGTATTTTGTTCTGGGGTTGAACTGCGGAGAGCAGGGCAGGGGTGGTGTCACTGAGACCCATCTCTGTGGCTGTCACACTCTGCTGCTCTGGGACCTGTGTCCAAATCATGTTTTTCACCTCAGCCCAAGCCACCAGGGCTCATTTGGAGGTTTTCAGAGCACTGCACTGGGCACATCCATGTGGCCTCCAATGAAGGTTTAAACAGGACTGCTGTGCTGGGGTGGGTGAATTCAGCCCTCCAGATGGTTGACTTCAATCCGTTTGGTATTGATTTTCTGCTCTGTTTGGGGTCTTAATACCTTCCCAAAGTCATTCTATTCCCTTCCAAAGTGAGTGGCACTCACAATGCCAACCACATCTTGTGTATAAACAGATAATGTAGCTATGTCTGTGTGGTGTTCAGCAGCCTTGCCAACTTCTGTCAAAATGCTCAAAACAGATTTTTCCCAAATTTTCCCACCTGTACGTGGGCAATGGGATATGAAAGGAGGCTGGACATGGCCTCCCCATGTATTTTGCAGAAAGTATGAGGACAAATTCCTGCTCCTTTTTTTTTTTTTTTTTTAGGAATTTTAACTCTGATTCTTGTATTGGTACGACTAGGGGCTTCCTTCAAGTTGTCCAAAATAGTGGTATTTTTAAATAATCCAGATCTCTGGGTGCAACTAATGAATTAGGAGAGTAAAACAGAAGATGCAAACTTCAGAAAAAGATTAAAAATATACAATGGAAATAGCCTGTCTAGGTTTTGACAGATGAAATTTGAAGACAAATGATTTGTCTTTCAGGCAAAGGCATTTTTAAAAGAAAATTTAAATGTAATGCATGAGGAAGAGTTGTGCTGATCTGAAAGGAGGATTAACTGACATGATCTTGATCATAGGGTCATTATACTGTTACCTTGGAAAAAAATAAAACAAACAAAAAATTTTAACAGGAGGTCAGGGCAGTGGCTTTTAGCAGCTTAGCCCATGGGGGGAAAATGTGAGGTACAGAACTGCAGAATGTAGGAATCGCCTGATTGTGGGAGATTTATGGACTTTGTGGGGAGCAGAGGGCCATGTTGCATTTCTAAGACAGTCCTGGCCGTCCACAGACCTGGGGAAGGGAGAGCAGCCAGAAACAGCCTTCCCCAGAAATGTTTCCTGAAACGGGGTCTGCAGTGAAAACTATCTGGATCTCTGGTTTGACTTAGCAATCAGGTCATGCTGGAGCTGTGACATTCCAGTCACTTCTGCAGCAAAAAAATCATTGTACGGAACTTAAAAAGAAAGAAAGAAAGAAAAAAAAAGTGTTGCTAGATTGATAAAATGTGCTCATCACATAATATTGTAGTGCTGCTCCAACAGAAAAAATGTATAACAATATGTGCAATTTATTGATAAATGTCAGACTAAATAGTCTGCGAGAGAAGGGGGGAGCAGAGAGCTATACATTTCCCACAAGCACCCCCTCAGGCAGCAGCTTGAGCAAATACAATACATGCAATGCAATAAACTAAGATTATGGGACTTCACTGCAGACAAGTGTGGCCTTCACCGTAGGCTAAGTAGGCAGTCACCTCAGCACTATATTTAAAGGGGCCCTGGAATAACAGAGATAACATGGTCATTCTGCAGTTCTCCTGCTCAGACCAGCTCCTCTACGACTGTTTCAATAACACTTGTCTCTCTGTCGGATAGGATCCTTCTGTCATTTTTATGTAGAACCCGAGGACTCGCACGTCCCGGCGGTGCTCTCGCGCAGCATTTCCAGCCCTGCTGAGCAGGAGCCTGAAACTCATTTCCAGCAGAGCTGCTGGCTCCAGCTCCCAGTCCCTCCAGCCTGGGGGTGCCTCTGTGGGCTCTGCACGTGGGGTTTGACCCTGTGCAGGCTCAGGGCTGGGGCAGTCTCACGTGCCTAAACCTGAGATTTTGGCGCAAGGCTTCGGACCGAAGGGATTCAGCGCAGGGAATGGGGCACTAAGGAATGTTTCAGTCTTTCAGCAGCACATGACCAAAGGCAGGCTGAGGGAGTTTTCAGACAAAGAAATCAGCTGCAGTCTGAGGGTACAAATGCCACTTTCACTGTGGGGATGATGGGGCTTATGCTATCATCTTGGTCCAGTTCAATTCCTTCTTGTTGCGAGGCTGCATTTCAGTAAGTAACACAAAATGACTGCAATCAGACTCTACCTACCCACAGGAAAACGAAATTTTGGGGTGACAAAATGACAACATCTGGCCTAAATAACACCCTGAAGAGAATAGTCTAAGCTTACATTGTCAGACCCCTCTGGAAACATGGACTTTCTCACTGGTGGCATATGTAAGCAGCAAAATACTATAAAATAACCTTTTTTTTTTTTCTTTTTACACAAGGTCTCTTGTAAGTGAAAGACCCTTCTGAAAACTGCATGAAAAGTGAAGCACCCCAAGCAGTTAAAAAACATCCAGTTATTGCTACTTATAAGGCAGCTCAGATTTCAAAAGGATCACACCCTTGCATGTGCTTTGTAATGGCACATGTAATAAATCCCTAAAAGAAATAATTACAGTATAAATAGGTAGTTCTCCTGTTTTTGTTTTTTTTCTGGAGCCTAAGGAGACTTTGTAGGCCTGCTAAAATAGGTATGAGCTGAGGTACTTGTTTTTGATACTAAGCTGAGTACACAGAGAAGCATAAATCAGTTTTTTCCTCCTTCCTGCTGTTTTCCTCAGTCAGCTTTCCCATAATGCCTCCGCAGGAGCTGACAGTTGGATGCTGCACAAGACCCTGCTGGACAACTGTCAGGTTTGTTGAAGGATATTAAAGAGAACTTGATCATGTGTCAGCTCTCTTCAAAATACACTCACATTGGAAAAGTGATATATCTGTCAAAGCAAGGACTTCAGCATTTGGCAGAACAGGCCATTTTCACAAACAAAACTGTCCAATTACATTAGGGGGCATGAACTTCAGGTGTGTATGCCAGGGACAGAAAGATCTGCAGCCACACATCACAGACACTGTCTCCTTAAGCCATATGGTTGGATGTGGGCTGCATCTCAAGCATAGTTTCTTTATGCTTCATAGATTAGGAATTAATTTAAAATTATCAGAAACATAAATTGCTGCTTTGAACTTCTACATGAACTTTTTTTTTTTTTTTCTTATTTCACTGAAGGCTGCCAAGAATTCATTTTAGGAGAGAGAGAGAGAGAGAGTGGAAAATTTATCAAGTTTGATTAGATGATTAAGAACTAAGCTATGGAACAGAAATGCTTCTTTCTTGTTTTGTTTTTTAAATGCTTTTAGGAAGACTAGCGTGAGTTTTGATTAAATAGCATCATTGGTTAGGAAACAAATTGTGCCTGAGAGGATAACAGCAAAGACTTTTTCTTGGAAATATGTTATAGTTGAGTTTAGGTCTTTCTTGGCTCACACAGAAATGCAGACATTTGGTGGGAGTGAGCTTTCAAGTTGAAACTGCTTGTATCACACACAATATCCTGTGTGTGGGGAACTGTTACATCTAAGTTCAAGAAAACCATCAAGATTCAGTGATGAGGATAGAAACTGTCTTGATCACATTGTTTATGCCAAAATGCTCATTTTTTGTGTGTAATAAATTTCAGGCTTCATCTGTGTGTGGAGGTAAAGTGCTGCAGTGTAGGACAGAGTCATACAGTCTTTGACAGGCAGAATTTACAAAGGATGAGCTCAGTTTTGGAAGTAGTTTTAGGAGATACTAAGGTACATTTACCTTTTTTAGCTTCCTTACAACTCTACTAAAGAACCATCAACATTTGTGCAACCGTATAAATATAAATTATTATAAGATTTCACAATGGAAATCTGAAAAACATGACATTAAGTTTCTTATTTTAACTAAACGTCTGGGCTAAATTTTATGACTTTTACTTTGTGCAATCCCACCAGAGGCTGTCCATTAAAATGACAGTTCTCAATAGTATTTTTCCCCTTTTTCTTTCCAAATTTGCAGAACCAAAATGCCACTTTCATTAGGAAACTGATTTATTTTGAATGAAAATAGAAATTCTTCTTTCTTCTCCTCTGGGATGGGGGATTCCACATGAACTCAGTTCCAGGAGAACAAACACCTTTTCTTTGCATCCTGATTGCTATGTGCTTCCTTAGCCAAGTTCGGGAGAAGGAATAATAACAGATAGTTATAGGGCTTTTTTGTCAAATAAAGAAATAAATCAGGCACACACACACAAACACGTGCACTTATCCATACTCTCCATTAGCAAAATCATCCTTTTCCTTTACTTCGTCTTAACATGCAAAAATGATGTCTTTTTACAATAAAGACAACACACAGCTGCATAACTTTCTGGTTTTAAACCTTGTGGGGACAAACCTCAGAGTGGTTTGCTGAGAGGTTTCTGTGCAAGATTGACAGTGTGCCTGGAGCACTGAGGTTTGAGGGTTGTTTGTAACTGAGGGCTCGAGTTCAGCAGCTGCTTTGTAGTAACAACTAGAGGTTGAGAAGTAGCCATGTGTGCTTGCAGGGTAAGCAGGAAAGCCATAAAAGTTTTTGGATTCTTGGTCCATGAAAGCCAATGTAGATGAAGAGCTCTATACCTTCTTTTGGAGTTTGGAGGCTCTCTTCAAATTTAGAGAAGACATTTCTGCCGTTGCAGAAAATATACTAATTGTATGGATAATTGTATAATTATTTGTATGGTAATTGTATAATTCAAGATTGTTTTCATTCACAGCTAGATTTGTCATTTTTTCTTGTGAGATCTGTGGAAAACAATAGAAAGAACCCTCCCTTGTCTCCACCTAGTCTTTTGTGTCATTGCCCTGATGGATGTAACCCGCATTTTGAGAAATAGGCACTATTCTGTGTTATTACATTTGTTTCAAAATCCTCCTCTAAAAGTAGCTTAATTTCTGTTCAGCTGACATTATGATTGATAGGAATTTCTACATCACAGTCAGTAATCCTTAAGAAACTAAATACCTAAGTGGAAACAGTTGTAGTAAGAGCTTTTAACTGTATGTCCATGATAGCTGCACAGTAATGTGGTGACATGTCACCATGACAATGATGTGACATGTCACCTCACTCAATGACATGTGACAGCCACAGAGTAACTCTGGCACTATGGGATAAATCACAGTTTGTGTGGAACTGCTCTCTGGCTGCTGATCCAGTTCTGGGACAGACACAGCACTTCTGATTTCTAATTAGCTCCAAACCTCTCTGTTTCAAATCCACAGGCCAACCCACAGCAGGGTGGGTGATGATGTTAGGACAGATTTGAGGGACATGAATTTATTGGTATAGAAGCCTTCAGCACAGGGCTGGGGGCATTGTCTGCAGCAGGGCCTGGAGGGAACTCCTGGTGGGGACCCAAATCTAACTCCTGCCCCTGTGCAGGCTGCCTAAAGGGCTCAGGAGTGGATCCTTTCTGACCCCTTCTTTCCCAGCTCTCCAGCAGGACAGATGAGTTAGAGTGGATGCAGTGATGAAGGGCCATGGACAGCCCTGCTGAGGAGCAGGATTTGTCCTTGCCCTGAAGGAAGCACAAGTGCTCTGAGCTTTGGTGGGACTGGGAAGTTGAGCTGCTCCTCAGGAGTCAGCCTGGTCTGCTGGCACTATCCAAATGAAGCAGCTTTTCCTGCTTGCTTGAAAGCATGCAAATGTTGTTATGAGGGCTGGGTGACAGTCACACCTGAAGCTGCAGGTCCGAGCCTTCACAAATTACTACATTTCTTAATTCTTCTTTTAAAAGGAAAAAATCCCATTTCTCATCTGTCCTGGTCTGCACTGTGTCCCATCTCTGTGGTGCCTGTAGTCTTGGAAGATGAGCTCTGCAGGAGACCTTCACAATTTTTAGTCTAATGAATGTGATGACTGGTTTAAGATTTTTGGGTTTTATTCTTTATAATGGTCCAGTCCCATTCATGGAGTAATTCATCCCATATGTACCTGGAGTCACATTTGAAGATCAGTGTGTATATGAAGAGTAAGCTCTATTATGGTTGCTAAGAGCTGAAGGAGATGCTGAGATGCTGTGATGCTGACCTCTGCATGTCTGGCACCTAAGGGGTCCCTCACTGTGGATCCAGCACCTCATGCACTCAGCCTCCCAGCTCAGAGCAGTGAGGAATTGGAAATAATCTGCATGGACTGACACAAACAGTGTTCAGCTGTAAGCCAGAATTACAGCAGAATTTATTACAGTGCATTCAGCGTCCAAGCTGACACACGGTGAGTCTCAGCTGCAAGTGGGGGCACAGCACTGGGCTAATTCAGCTTTATAAATTTTAGAGAGGCACTGTATTTTGCCTGGCTGGCTTGCAGGGTGGGTGCAGCCATTTCACGATTAGCACTCATGTCTGCAGTTACCTAGGGTTTAAAAAAATGTATTAAAAGGCTGCCATCAGGCTGTTGTAGCCAGCTCACTATAGCAAATGGATTTCACTCAACCCGGGAAAGCCAGCCTGAGTGTGGTTCTGTAGCCCATGTATGAGATGGGAAAAGAGGAACACTTTGTTCTGGTGTGAAAAACCCCAACCGTATATCTTCCTGTGTAGTGAAACTTCTTTGCAGTTCTTCACTGTTGATTAAGATTGTCTACAGGGGAAAATATGGATTGGGTTTGTTGCCATGTTTTATAAAATCACAGAATGATTAGAGTTGGAAGGGACCTTAAAGAACACCTTGTTCCAAGCCCCTGCTGGGAGCAGGGATGCCACTCACTGGGTTATGTTGCTCAGGACCCATCCAGCCTGCTCTTAACCACTTCCAGGGCTGGGCCATCCACAGCTTCCCTGGGCAACCTGTGCCAGGACCCCATCACCCCCTGAGTGCTTTTGGAAGCTGAGCACCCCCATGGTCCTCACAGCAGTGTTTTGGGAAGGTGCTCTGAGAGAAACTTTGCAAAAGCAGGGGAGCACTGCCTCCAACCTGCCCAGGCTGGCACAGGGGGGAGATGCTGGGCTCTGCACTGCTGCCAGGACTATGAAGTTCTGCCTGTGTACACACATAGGCACATGCACACAGTTTTTTAGCATCCAAACCACTTGGAAGTCCAAAAGTAACACCCAGATGATCCTGAATTCAGCAGTGTGTTTAAATTACACCTGAACTGATTTTTTCCTCCAAATTTTCAACTATAACATAATAAAATACTTTCTTTAATTGTCAGTATAAAACATACTGCATATATGAATGGCCCCTGAAGTTCTTGCATGTTTATTTTATTGGCATTTATGATATGTATGTGGTAGTATTTACTATTCACAAATAGCAGAACCTAGCTAAACTTTGCTGGGAAACTTTTATATCTCTTTTTTTTCTCTTTCCCTCCTCATCTTTCTATCTGCATAGGAATCATGACAATAGAGAACTCCACTGCCAGTACAATTTCAACTTCACAGTAACCTCAGCTGACATGAAGATTTGAGATATTCACGGTTATGGCTATGTCAGGCTCTTCACAAGCTTCAGTTAGTGGAATAGCTGCTCCAGTTGACAGATGACTTGCCAGAAAATACAAGGGGGTCTTAAATTTTAGTTCTCCCTCTGCTTTGTTCCATAATTTAATCTCTTAATTGGCATGCAGAGTATGTCACTTTATTTAATGAGCTGTGTGGTGACCTACACTGGGTTTTAGTGAAGATCTTGATGCATGTGATGCTCAGCTCCCAGCCAGAGCTAAAGGCTCATCGTGTGAAAGCTTAATAAGTGCTGGGAGAAGGTGAGTGAAAACGAAACCAACCAAACAAAAAAAAAAAAAAAGCCAAACAAACAAACAAACAAAAACACCAAAAATAACCCCCCAAAAAAGTTATAAGACCTGCTCTTCTAGTAATGTGAAAAGACTTAAAGGCTTATAGATTTACCTGGGTATCCCTGAGCTAGGTGTTGTGAGGAGAAAAGCTGGTCTGTCATCTGCGAGAGCTGAAAGCTCAAATCTTTCAATCCCTCTTTGACCACAGCCTATTTGCTTCCCAATATATTGTGTAACTGCCGAATCTTGGCCTCAGACGGTATCTCCACCAGAAGTGGACTTTTACCTTTAAAGCAATAAGCAGCAATGTCAGAACATGGGGGTCCTTTTGGTCTCCTGGTTGGGCTGATGGGTCCCAAGCTGAAGGGAGGGGAAGTTTGCCAACAGACAGGTTGTGGTGGCCCCACCTTGTTCTGCAGAGCTCTGGACAAGCAGAACCCCCCCGATGCACTCATAACAGCCTTCACGGAGCACCCTGCAGGTCCTTGAGCTGCTGCAGGGCACAGAGGCTCTGGGCACCCTGTCCTGGCACCCTGGCAGCTGGGGAGTCGATGGGATGGTCCTCCCTGTTTGGGGGAAAATCTCAGCAAGGGAGCCTGGCAGGGATTTTAAGAGTTTTTTTGGGGGTCCCAACACGGGTGTAAAGACTGTTGAACTCCACATTATATGCACAAATGCTATGCTTGAAAGCAAAGGGATAACCCAAAGCTTCAGGCGTGAGCCTATAAAGCTGGGAAATAGTTACCTTCTGAAATGTAGGTAATGATCATTGCTGTGGAAGCTGAGAAAAATCTGCTTGGTAAGCAAGCACTCTAAAAAAGTCAAAGCATTAGGATGGTTTAATTGGCTTAATTTACTTCCTGTTACTTTAAAATATGCCTGTTTGAGCCTTGACATTACGGCACTTCGAGATGCTCCCTCTCTGATGCTGCATCAAAGCAGTGGTGAAGCAAGACGGGCTGTAGTTTAAAGTGGCAGCTCTAAAAATTACAGTTCTCCTCTTGCCCTCCTTAACTCCCAGCAGCAAAATCCCAGCCTGATTAGCAGTCTGATTTATTTTACATAAAAATAGTAATCTCCCTTTTTGCTCATCTCCTCCCAGTTGGTGAATTCCATTCCTGACATCTGCAATTTCATCTGGATACTGTTTTATTTTTTCTCCACACCCCACCTTCAATGCATATCGAATTGCTGGGTGCTTTTAAGTATCTGCTATATTTCACTGCAGAAGTGGGTGCATTTGGATGATGAATTGAATATTTCCTATATATGAATAATCTTCAATATCCTGCTTATATCCTTTGGGGTGAAACACATCATAGGTCACATTTTAAAACTGTTTAGGTGCTTTGTTCAAATCAGGCATTTAAGTAACTTTGAAAATCTTTCCTTCTGATTCTGACTTTTATTTATTATTACCTTGTCACAGTTCCTAATTCAATTAATTAATTTTATGCCACAGTAAAGGAGAAAGATTAAGACACATTTAGTATGAAGTCTTCTACCCCTCAGTACCCCCAGGATGAGGGCCATTTCAGGGGTGGGTTGGCATGGCCATGGCAGTGTAGAGCCAGGCACCAGAAGATCAGCACACTGTGGGATAGCAGGGAAATGCCAGCAGGGCCATATTTTCTTCTTTGCATTCCTATGGTTCTTGTTAGTGAAGGAAATTGCTTTGCCACGCTTCCTATCAAACAAAGCCCGCTCACTCAGGTTTCAAAGCTGGTGAAAAATCTTAGACGTTTCAAAATGATTTTGTAAAGCCTCCAATTTTTGATGTTTTGATGGAGTGAGGGGATTTGCTTGCTTCTGCCTTCCTGAGCTCTTGATCATCGGTGCATCCTGGTGTCTGCAACCAGGCCCTCTGTTCCTCCAGTCTTGGATGCCAAGGTGGCTCTGAGGGGCAGGACTTTGCTATCCCATGGAGGTGGGCAGTGGGGAGAGGGAAAAGTCTCTCCAAAAAAGCACCATGGCCCTGGTGCTGTGCTAATTGTTTGCTGCTGCCTGAGGGTGCCCTTTGAAGAGACCATACTTTGGCAGGTCAGATGTTTTCTTCCTCTTCTCCCCTAAAGTTCAAGTAATTTTTCAATGTTGTTTCTATTAAAGCATAGTTGGACCTTAGACTAAGACAGGGATGAGCATTTTTCTCATCCTGGTTTCTAACAAGCTCAGGTGAACTTGTGGAAAGCACCTTGAAGACTCTATTGACTGGAAGAGATTCACATTTCATGTTTGCTGAAATACTCTGTCACTCCCTCACAATCAAAATGACATTGGAGATATGAACGAGGTCATCCAACTTGCCAAACATTTTTGAAAAGAGAGTGAAAAATGCTTTCCTTTTCAGAGGATACTTAGAGGTGAAAAGGTGGAGAGCAGCAGCACCTGGAATCCCTTCATTGTGGAGGTGGTGTTTCAGGAACACAGAGTGAAGGATCTAGACCTGGGGTAGGACTGGTTGAAATGCTTTGTGCGTTTCCAGAGGAAGGGGGAGAGAGGGAGTGAGAGAAAAAGGGAAAGAGGCATTATATCAAAACCAGGTGATCTTTGTCGAGTATTCAGCTGAAAGTTTTGCTCAGCATTAATCATACTAGAAACCAATTTTCATCCTACTGTATTACAGATTTCAGGAAAAAGGGCATTTGGAGAAAAGAAAAATGCAACGAAACTCGACTGAGGTATTTAATGGTGAGAGTATGCAGTGAAAACCGATCAGTTCTTCCTTTCCATGTTAAGTCCTAATATAGCAACAGCCTGTCAGTCACTAAAATTAATGGGAGGCACATTAAGAACAAATGAGAGGATATCTTTCTTCACCCAGCATGTCCCAGCCTCTGAAATTCACTACCGCAGAAGATCATAAGGACCACTAGCATAGCTGGAAAAGCTACAGAGGTCTTTGTCCAAATACCATCACTCATCCTTGCTAAAATAGGAGTGATCTAACCACATCTTATGTTCAGACTCTGCAGTGATCTTTGAACTAACTGTGAAAAAATTTGGTCCTGTAGGTGCTCCAAGATAGCAGGCAGATCTACTGCTCTCAGATATTTCCACGGTTTTGTCATTTTTGGGGCTTCTACAGTTGAGTTTCATATTTTAATGCATGTTTTCCCTTTATAAGCCACTGGGTTTTTTACAAGATGGCTGATATTTGCTGTTAAACTTTCATTTCCCGGGCAGTTTTTTGCTTCATGCTGTAAACACCTGCATGAAAATTGAATATAAGATACTAAAGATTGATAGGCACAACTGATTGCTGTTCCAAATGAGAATACCAAGCCCTTAGACACTGAGAGATCAAATTGATGACCTGTAAGAAATAAGTTCTGATTAAGAAATACCAGGTTGAGAGAAATTCCTGAAAGCAAGGAGACAAGGGAAGATGAAATACTTTTGAGAGTGAATGATGAAGTTGCTGGTTATGAGTAATTTTGAATTCCCTTTACAGTCTGTTACAGTACATCAGATCTATGGCTGATCAGAAAAAATCCTGTCTTGTGGCCAGGGATGTGCCAGCACTTGGGTGGTCAATAAAAATTTGTGTTTGTATTATGGCTTTGCTGAATATCTGCACCTTTTATTTTCCTGACTCCTCCCTCAGCAAAGGAGCATCTTTGGACATTCCACATGTTCTTATAGCAAACATTACATTATGTCTTCCTCAGTAGTAGCTCAGGTTAGCCAGGACATCTGACTGGGATACTGTGTATTTCAGAGTATTGCTTCCAAAAGACTCTGAGGGGAGCTTAGGGATGTGTTCTGGTGCCTGGTGTGGAGAACCTGACCCTACAAACACTTTCTGGGCTAAATTGTGTCTGACTGGAGCCACAAAGACCAGTAGGACTTTTTGCATGACTAAGGCTCAAGAAAGAATTTGAATAAGAAATTATTTGCAGGGCTGAGCCCTCACTCTTTGGTAGATAGGACTCATCTCTCTCTTGGAGGGCTGTGGGCCCTCTAAAAGCCAGACCATGGTTCACATTTCCAAAAACCAAGGCTCTGTCAGTGCACACTCAGGACTTTGTGTCGTTGTGTGCTATAATTGCCAGAGCAAAAACCCCAAGGGCTGTAGGGGTAGGTGAGCAAGTCTGATTTTCTCTGATGCCTTTTTGTAGCTTTAGCTGCCTTTGCTTCTGGTGCACTGTCTGTCCCTCCAGCTGTATCCCTACAGTAGGAAAACAAGTGGTAAATCAGGCCTTGATGACTTCTGGAGAAGGTGTTTGCATCTGAATTTTGGTTTCAAAAATGGCTTAAGAGGATTACAAATTGAAGATAAGTTCCTTTACTCTGATATGGATTTTCACTTGATTTTTACTCTATGTTTTCAAAAAGAACTGACAGTGTGTTTGTTCAACTGAGTATATATGATGTTATAATTGTTTTGTTTAGTACTGTAAATATTATGTGTGATTAATCTTGTTCATGCTGGAAAGGTATTTGAGTTTCTTACCAGCCAGTATATGTTTAAGGTTTGCTTTATTTATGTGGAGAAAATGACAAATACTGTAGCTGAAGGAACAGAAAAAATGAGAGTGGTGCAGTAAAAAAAAGAAAGGAGGTTGAAGACTGGGGGAACAGTGCTGCCCTGCTGTGCTCTGGATTGGGGTGACACTGAGCTGTGGAGGGTCAGAGCTAAAGATTGCTGGCAATTGTCCCAGCCAACCTACGATAACAGAGAAACTAACAGGAGCCCGAGGAGCAGGATATGACCCTAAAGGCTAAGGAGAATAAGCCAGAGAGCCTGCAGGAGATGTCTTCCCCAGAGTTTAAATCTTTTGTAAATAGCTTGTTCCATCACAAGTACTGATATCATGACCCTGAGCTATTGAAGTTGCTGCTTTCAATAGATCCTGGAGGCTCCATTAATACTGCTAGATCATTCACACAAGATGACATGATATTCCTTTCCTTCCTTTTTTTCCCTTTTTTTTTTTTTTAATACTTCCTGAGCAATCTGCACTTAGGGGGGAAAAAAAAAAGAAAAAAGAAAAAACAACAAACCAACCCAACCAGCCTTCTCCAAGAGAGCATCTACTTAAAATGTAATAATAAATTGTACCCCATTAGGGTTAAAATAAACACAGCTACAGCCCTGCCATACTTTTGGGAAACACCGCTGTTCTATTTTATTTTAATACTGCAGGACTGTTTTGCTCTCACTCCACACCAGCCTCACAAATCACTAGTGCAGTGCTCTCACTAACTTGTCTGTATTATGTTCATTTTCTGGGTGGCAATAAATATTAGAATAAAATAAACTAAAGACTGCTGGCTGGGGCTCTGTTAGCTATCTTTATGGTTTCCACGGCAGCTGAATGACAGCTCAGGCTGGAAGCAAGCGGCCCCTTTTCACCAAGTAAATTTAGCCTTGGGAAGGATGAACATCTTCTAACTCTTGAGCTGAGATGGTTGATGCCAGTCAGTAAATCAGTCAGATTTTAATTATCGGACACATGACAGGGAGCAGTGACAGGCGGCAGTCCGCTGGAGAGCATTCCTTCAAAGCAGCTTTAAAAACAGAGCAGCACTTGAAGAGGGAAACCAAGTGAACAGAACACAGTCACAGCTGAATTGCAGGACATTAATAGCATGATGGAATTCCCTTCCTAATAATTTTAACTGCTTCTTGGCCACAGCCTTCCAGACCTAATGCAGCTTTACTGGGAATTTATTTTTTTCTGACCTGCCCTTATACAGACCTGTGGTTTTTAATAGAGTCTCACACAGTTACTAGCATAAGCAGCTGTTTGGTGCAAAGAAAGCAGTGACAGATTTATAATGCAGCAAAACCTGCTAATTGGATAGATGAAATTGCATTTCTGACAGTGGCCCCTCTATGAAAATTGGTAACATACCTCACAATGATTTGCATATGTAAGAACTTGATTATTTATTATATTTTGCCTTTTATGTTGATCCTATGATTAATTCTTGGGTAATTACCTACAAACACCTCCCTGGAAGCCTCTTTAGATAATATGGGCTTGGTGGTTAGTGAAAGGTTATGGGAATTTTATAAAATCTATTTAGACAATTCTCAAGATATTTAGAAACACTTTATAGTTTCAATGTCTATTTGGGGGAAGCTGGGGAATTACTATACATTAGCTAGATTTTTTTTTTAAGAGCCATTAAGGGAATCAAAGTCATCTTTGGAAAATATCACTGAGATAATAAAAAGCTTAAGAAGAAACATAATAATAATAATAATATCAGCAACAACAAAGCTCTTAACTATACAAAATATATTAATGAGCTACCTTTGCAAGTGGGCAGCTTGCTACTATTTGTTAACTGCAATACATGAAAAGGAAACTGAAGTGTGGCCTTAAATTGTTTTGCTGCTTCTCTTGCTTTGGTTTAAGTTCACTTGGGCTCTTGAGAGGAAGCCTGTGCTCAGGCTGGGTCTCATGGGGTGCTGGACAACCTTTCCCACTCTCCAGCTGCTGTGGCACACCTGGGATAGCCTGTCCCCCACTCAGACCCTTCCAGGGCACCAACAGCACAGCCCAGCTCAGAGCACAGCTTAGACCCTGCTGAGTATGTGGGCATGTGAAAACAAAACAAGTGTTTGACTTATTCTCAATGAAGATCAATAATTTTTCAGCGAGTAACCCACAGCCAGATCCTAATAGTCCATGGTTTAGGATTGGACCTCTCATCTTCAATGAAAATAAATGTCTGTTCTACTGTCACAAAAATCACTCAGCATCTGTAAATGAATCCCTCTTCCCAGTGGGAATCTTATTGTGCACTTGAACTCTGAGTAGTTTTTGGTCTTCCAGGTTAGGCTTCAAAAATAATTTTAATTGCATTGCTTCTACGGGAGGAGATTCACAATAGGCATGAAGGTTTCCAACAAGTACGTAACTGCTCAGCATTGTTGGAGTTTCTTGGTAGTCATCTTCACAATGCTAAGAACCTGCATTTTTATTATTTGTTATATAAAAATAAGTCTGTAGATTGTCAGATGTTCAGCTTTCCTTGTTTTGTTTCATTTCTAAAATAAACAGATGGAAGGAAAAGTACCTTCTTTTTCAATGCCTTTATTTTCCCATCAGGTAATCACCCTCCCCAGCTGACAGGAGCAGAGGCTCAACCAGCACCGACCCAAAACTGGTTTCTCAAGTTCCTGTCAGCTTCTAGTTGTCCACGGTTCTTAGAGTGTGGAACATGCAACTAGTCCTGTTTAAATAAATCATGAGCCAAGGACAAGGATCAGGGCCTGCTGTGCAGGACACCCCCCTGCATATTCTGATAACTCAGCATTCATGGGACTGCTGTTTTCCCACCCTTCACTCCAGCTCTGTACCTGTCCTCCAGCTGCTCTACTGCACCTGAAGACAGTCAGAAATATGCAAAATAATTCCCAAATGTTCCTTTCCCAGGACAGCTATTGCTGCAATTGCTGTAGTGGCATTTTCTGCCTGAAGATGGGAGGGGGTGAGGGTGTGTTTTGGGAAAGGCATCTTCCTGCTGATGGGGAACGGGGAGAGACAAGACCTAGGAAGCACAGCTCACTGTCAGGGCATTTGTTAACATCCAGGTTTACTCATTTTAGGAGAATGAACCATGCCTCATTTGATTCCATTTGTAAATAAGTATGTGTTTGAGACTGGCATGAGTGAAACATAGAGCAGAATCTGGACCTAGTGTCAAGTTCACTAGAGGATATTTATCTAGTCTGGATGAGTTGCTTTATTGTGTTGCTCAGATGTATGAAGCAGGTTATTCAGGTGACTTAAACAGTAAGCTGCAATTTCTACAGAAAACAGATTTGTAAGTAGACAGCAATATATGCCAGTGTTTTACTGTGATTATTAAATTCTGCAGGAAATGCATCGCATAATCCATACTCTTTGTGGTTTTTTATTTGTGTGTGAACAAGGGGATGTTATGGCTGCAGACAAAGAAAGAAATCATCCAGCACTGAGTTTGATGTAAAAAACTCACCCCTTTTATAAGACAGAACCTCCTGGCTAGGGGACAAATAACCCAGATAAAGAAATAGCCCTTTCAGGAAGGTAGGAAGGTAATGAAACAACAGAAAGCAGATGAACTGAGATATTTTGCTAGCATAAGTCAGCATAGCTTCACTGGAGTGGAATCAAGGAGAGATATTTTTCTGAGAATTTTGCAGATTTCAGGAAAGAAAAGCCTGTGGAACTCAGAGAAGATTCCATATATTATTGGAAGCATATGACATCCAGAAAGGATAGGTTTCTTTAAGCAGAATTTAATATCGAGGAAAGTTTGTGTGGATTTCTAAGGTAAACACACTACAGTGAATGGCAAAGTGATATTATTCACTAATACCAGATAAAAGGTAAATTATATCATAGCAAATGTGACAACCAAGTTCTCTCATTACAGGCAGTATTTTCACAGTTGTATTTTCCTATTCCTGAGGTTTTACTTGACAGTGAAATATATAATCATATACTTGAGTATTCCAAGAACCTGTTTATGATTTGCTGCTCCTCATCTGTGGAAAAAGGAGGTTTTCTGGGAGTTTTTCTTCTCTTGTTGCAGTATTTTGCAGTAGATAAGGAGAGAGAAACATGGGAAATCCAAGATTAAGCTTCTAATTTAAATGACAGTGTACCTAACTGCCGAAATTAAAATTTGAGATATCCGGGCAATGTTTGGTTTAGAAATAGGGTCCAGGGGCAATATCTGCATACAGATTTATGTCTGAGACTCTCTCAGATACCAATCTGCTTAAATGTGTGCTGGAGAGGGAAGAGGAGGGGGTCACAGCTGCATTGGACTCGACTGTTCCCTGCTTCAAAGGACAGGGTGACAGTCACTGCCCCTGGCTGGGGGCTGATGCCAGTTATCCTGACCTTGATCCATTTTTTTGGCCAAACTGGGCACAAATGTTACCATTTTAACAAGGATTTGCACCACTTCGTACCATGAATGCAAATTCTCAAGGCACACAGTAAAGGAGGTCAGAGCCCATGTCTGGTTAACAAAATGTTTCCAGGTTGTCCCTCAGGTTGTTCATTTCGTCATTTTCCCTTGCATCTCTGCCTCTTAAAAGGTGTTCTTGGGCTTAATGTGTATTTATAAATTTTAACTAACTAAGTCTAATAACAGCCCTTGAGAGGCAGAAGCTCTCCTCATCCACCATGACCATGCAGCTGCTCTATTAATAGTGAACATGAAAGCTGCTGAACAGCTCTGAGCAGGAAATAAATACTATCTTAGGCAGCTGGAAGCATAGGTAGACAGAGAAGAGCTGGAGAGTATCCAGAAGGCTGCTGCACAGAGGGAGCCACCAGGAACTCTGGTTTACATCTTATCTGAAGGCTTATTCCATTAGCAATAAAGTTCCTCCCTTCATACCATGCTTGGTCATATTGGCCCATAAAAGAAACATGAGACCTCTTGAATCACTCTCCCCATTTTCTGCAGCACCCAAGTGTGTTTTGGAGAGACTCTTTGCAGATACAGGCTGGAATCCACACCGCTTCTTAAAAAGCCTTAAGACTTTAAAAATCACCTTGGCAAGTCCAAAACCAATCAGGGGCTGAAACTAGAAATTTCAAGTTTTATTGCCAATCTCCAGTACAGCGGTTCAAAATATGCCTCCTAACTGTAGGTTTATCAAATCAATGCCTTACTCTTTCCAGGCTAATCTGCTCGACAGCACTGGGAAGGATGACGTATCTGTGAGGCTGCATTTAGCTGGGGCAATTTGGCATTTAGCTCAGCCAATGTGAGCTCAGCCATTAGTACTTTTGAGAAATGGAGCCGAGCTTTTCTGGTTCTTAACAGGACAAAGACCACCCGTGTTAATCCAGCCAGCAGAGAACTTTTGGGAGGCTTGCATTTGGAGTGTGAACATGCAATTGTGCAGTGGTAACTCCACTTTTCTTTGGTTAGACTCATGACAACATCAGATGGTGGAATGCCAGGGAAAGTGGTTGGAATTGCAGGAGTCTTCTGCCCCCTGTAACCTGCACACAGTCACACTGCAGTGCATGGGTTAAAGTGGTGGTACACATACAGTGGGAAAATATCCACTCTATTCTGTCCAAAAGAGAAGGATTTAAACTTGTCTATTGCAATTATTAAAGCAAAAACTTTGCAGAAGCAAGAGAAATTGTAAGCTGCAGAACTTTCTGTATACCTGAGCATTTAGAATGCTTCCAAGACAGAAATAAGGGCCAGAAGCTGTCTGATATATTTTTGGGTGGCATTAAATTAGTTTCACTAGCAAAAAATGATTTGGTAGAGTAAACTATATCCATCAATGAAAAAGAAGTGGTCAGGTGGGAGAGTATAATGTGACTGGCTTAGGCAAAAGGCCCTTTTTCCCAATTACAATTAATTTCAGTGGACTTGGGCCTCCAAGCCCCTGGCCTTGGGCACTTTTCACATCATAACAGTTGTGGGGAGGGAAAATGCAGAGATGAAATGCAGCTATTCAAAACTAGCCCAAAGCTGTTCTAGCAAATAGACAGAATTTTCTCATTTTCATGAAACCATTGAATATATGAATTTCACTGGATTGACTTTCTTGTGCCAAAGAAGTCAACATAGTTCATCCTGGCATGTTCAAAATTGGAAGGATCTGATTGACAGAAGAGGGAGATGGCAGATTCAGAATATTCAAATCTTGCTGTTGCACAGTTCACTGCAATACAAAAGACACACACAAAGAAATACTGCTGACAGTCCATCCATTGCACTGTGCCATATATACTTTACATTCCCTCTAAAATATTTTTTGTGGCTTTCTGTTTTACTGCCTCATAATTATCTTTTAAACTTCATATTATATTTTCATATTTTAAGCTAGATTCCTCATGGATCATTCTTTAAAATTAGAGCCATGCAGTACTTTTCTTCTTTTAGGGAAGATATCTAACTATATTTTCTCTTCCAGAAAAGGTCTTTCTCAGTAAGTTTTATTTTTTTGGACTGTGTCCAAGAACAAAAGTTACCTAAAATCAAGGGTGTTTCTTGAGAAAATGTGGTATTTAAACTTGGAACCAACAGGAAGCAAACATACTAAACCCCAATAAACAGCCTCTGACCAAACCCCAGACTTAAATATTACACTGAAGCGTGGTATACAGATATCCAAATTATCCTTAAATAAACTGGGTCATTGTAAGGGAGGAGTCCTCCCCTGCCCATGGTGATGTGATTCTTCCTACGTGTGCTTTACCCTATTTCTCTACAGAATAAATGCCCTAAGATTTGCCAAAATCCAGAGAATGAGCTGAGCCCTGAAAAAACAGCCGAGTTTTTTGTGAAGCTAAAGAAAGCAGTGCTATTGGAGTGAGAGAGGGGCACAGTGTGCCCCTGTGAAAGAGTGGGGCTGGAAAACCCCAGAGCCCCTCGTGGAGCTCCTGTCTCTGTAGGAACTCTTCTCCCATGCAGCTCAGCTCCATTCTGCAGTTCATGGAGGAACAGGGTAAACCTCGGGCCCCTGTTTGCTCTCTCATCCTCTCCCCCAGTGCATCTGCTGAGGGAGTGGTTTGCTTTGGAAGTTTTTAATAATAAATAGGTACAAGGCTTTGTCTTTATGTCAGAGAGGGCCAAGCCAAAGACCATGCCTTGCATTTAGTGCAGAGATTGGTGTCCACCCCCAGCTGCTGTGGGATTTCAGTCAGGGCCCCTTGCTGTGGAAAGCTGGTAGGAATAGACCTTTGCTTCTCAGTGCAGGAGACATGGAGAACTTCCCTGGGTACTCCCCTGAAGAGGAAGCCCATGGAGGCCAGCCCTAAAATGAGGACAGCTGGGAGATGAACAGATCTCCTCCACGTTCCTATCAATGTCTGGGAAAATTTCAGTTAGGATTCTGACAGACAGTTGAATGTGAACTCAGGAATGCTTCCTCCAGGAAGTGCAGGGAAGCAAACAGCTGGGAAATTCTAAGATTTCTGTTAAATCACAAGATCTGTTTGATTTGGACAAGTAATATATATATACACATATATATATGTATGTAAATATATATATATATATGTAAAATATATATGTATATGTTACATATATATATGTATGTTATATGTATATATATATATATGTTATATATTTTTTTTTTTTCCTCCATGGTATTGAGAAACAAATTTCATCCCAGTGTAGGCAGTGCAGACAATTTAAGATTAGGAGAGCACATGCACGTCTTTCTTTTGAGGCTGCCCTCAGCTGCCCATACACATCTCCCTAGAGGAGGAAGCCATGGTTGGTAAAGGTTCCAGATATGTTATGAAATTAGAGTCTCTGTTCTTGAATTTCTTAGCTCTGAGGCACTCCCCCAGGAACTTGAGTCACAGCAGTGTGAGGCCCCAAAACTCAGTCCAGCAGTCAAAGCTCATCAGATGATGAATGAATTCTGCCTGGACACTGGCTTGGTAAGGAGAGCAGGTGAGTCCTGTCTGGTCCCAAGTTCAGTCAGAGCACTTCAAACAGTGCCAGCTAATGCATCTTCTCATCTCCTGCTTTATTTGCCATTAGGCAACCCTTCCTCGGGCTTCCTTGTGTTCTGCATAGTTGTTCATTTGAACTGCCATTCTCTTTGGCAAGCTGCAGGATTTTCAAATGCAGGTGAGAGCAGGTATTTCCCAAAGCAGATAGTGCACATCCTTCTGGGAGCCCTTTGTAGAATGCACTCTGCTAAGGTCTAGCAGCTCTTGTTTGCCATTTCAAGCTTATGATTAAACATTTTATCTTAAGCCATCAAAAAAAGCCCTCCTTACAAGACTAAATAGAACACTTCACATGAAACCTTTCCTATGAAAAGGAGGTTTCTGGATATGAGATATGCAATAATTAATGCTGCTTGATAGAATCTATAAATGTACACTGTAGCAATGCTATTTACTTTAAGTACTACTTTAAGCAGAAAAAGGCGATGAATCCCCCTTCCAGTGTCTGATTTTATGTTTAAGAGCTAATGAACTGAATTCTTCGTAAACATTGGCAAAAGATGCAAATGAACAGACAGATTCTCCAAATGCAAAGGGACACATGAGAAAGAGCTAATTTCACACAATTGACACTCTAACCTTTTTGGATCAGTGGAATTAGAGGCTGATTAATCTGCCATGATTAGCATTTATTGAAGCTTTTGACACTGCTGCATTGTTTTTCTTTTCCTTTTCTTTTGTGTCTCTGAGAGTTAACAGTTTATAATACATTTAACTACCAGTCCATCACCCTGACAGGGTCATAGCTTTCCTTTATGGACTTTTAAAATTAATAACAGACAGTTCTATTTTGACATGCCCTTGCTTCTGCTGCAGAACTCGGCTGTTTAATTGTAGAGCTGGCCTCTTGTGGCCAAATGCTCCCAATGTTTAGCAAGGGTTGAAAATATGGATGTTAGGAGAAAAACTGGCAGATGGCTGACAAGGCATTTTTACTCATAACACACCAGTAAAACTTTAACTCAGAAGATTTAGTGCTAGAGCTTTGCAGTCAGCAAGCTGCAGCCATATGCAGATTTTTTTTTTTCGAACTTCTAAACTGATGGTTTTGCAAAGTGTGCATAAGCAGCCTTTATTGATTATGATGTTAAAAATTGAAAGCGTCAGTATCATTTAGCTTGAGACACTTTTAAAGAAAAAATGAACATTCGTTTTCATTATGAATTCCTGATAGGCCAGACACTAGTAAGGTCTATGATCTTTATTTTTTAGAACTTAAGCAAGGAACACTCTTGCTATGCCTTTTTTTTTTCTTTTCTCTAGAAGAAATGCTGTATATATGAATCAAACAGCACCTAACATATATACAGTAACTGTTGGTTCTTACACATTCATAGACTCCAGATGATGTCCCGACCCATGAAAGTGACTTGTTAGCTGGATATAAAATCACAGACACCATAAGCCTGGGTGATAGCTTCACAGCCCAACTTTCAGACACAAGTTAGTATTTATAACACTCTCAGTACCTATCTATCACCGCAAAAAGCATGTTAAATAACTTTAAAGGCTGACAAACCCACAAAACTAGGAAATGAAGATTTATGTGTGCACAGTCCATGAATTCATTCTATTGTGCCCAGGTGTTATGGCACACGCTGCAATGACATACGTTTGCTTTAGTTAAACTGTGAAGTGATGCAAGTGCATTATCACAGGTATCCTGCAGTGGCCACGCAACGCTCCCCACCATTTTTTCCATTAAATGCAGCCAAATGTTGTGCTTGGTCATGAAACATGGTATCAAGTAGCTTGTTACTCACATCCTTACTCTGTGTTTTTGTGCCACAAGACATTAATTCACATATGTCAGCTAATTATAAGCATACCTTGTACTAAAAAGCCAGAAATACGTTTTCCTTAGAAGGTCAAGGCAAAAAAAAAACCCCAAACATATCACTTAGTTTAAGCTCAGAAAAAACTTAACCAGATAATTTTTAGTGAGGCAAATAAAAAGAAAAGAAAGAAAAAGACATGTTTTCATAGTCCTGTGAGACAGCTATCTTTCCTAAACACAACCTTGGTACGAAAGAAAACCCCAAATGTGCATTTTCTTGTGCAGCTGAGCCTCAAATTTGTCTGTGTAAAACATTTGTAGGTAGAAGAGGAATAATTATGCATTTAAATATCTCTGCTCAAATGGATGAGCCTATATGGCATGAGTGGCATGCAGGATGGTGCATTCTTTGCAGACACACGTCTTGTACTGGCCAGAGCAGCACTGCATCCCCTGACAAAGTTTTACCTGAAATCCCTTTTAGGAAGATGCATTGAAATTAGAATTCCCTTAAACCCTCAAGCACAGTGGTGCAATTATATCATAAATCAAATTAATTAAACAGTGTTTACATCTATCAGGGACTCCAAGAGCTCTGACAAATTCTGCTCTGTCTGCAAGTCAAAAGGGAAGCTAAATGGTAGGGTCAGAGGCCCTCTCACAGCCACTGCTGGGCAGGGCAGTCCATTGCTGGGGGATCTGTTCTTGAAATAACAAGGCTGGAGACCACCTCTAACAACTCCCTCAGGGCAGGTCTTCCTTATTTTCCAGCCTTTCCCTCCTGGTGAAGGGCTGCTTCTCCTCGTTCCCTGTGCCCCCATCCTCACACACCCAGAGAGGGCTGTGTCCTGCTACCAGGCACGGAGCATCCCAACCTTGCTGTACTTGCTGCACTTATTTTCTCAGTTGCACTCCCAGTTTCAGTTCTACTGCTGCCCTTTGGACATCTGGCACAGCCACCCCAAACATCTGCTCCACCTCTGGGTTGGACAGTAATGGTCTCTTCTGATGTCCTGCAAAAAAGAGTGAGGTGAGGAGCCTGATGCAGGCTCAGCTCTGCTTCTGCAAGAGAGCAGTGGGGACCTGACCTTCCCCAGAGCCCAGGGTCAACCTTACAGGAAAGTTTTGAGAAGGGTATGGTGCTCTACTGTCATGTTTCTGGGAGCCAGGTTCTATTTGGTGCTCTCCTGGTCTCCACACACCTCCAATGCCCCAAGGAGAGGAAAGGGGCTCTATGTGTTGAGGAGGGCTGAGGTCCAGCCCTTGTGAGCAGGGTGGGAGGAAGTGGGGTTATGTGGGAGGAAGAGATTCATTGTGTAAAAGAAACAGATGAACCAAAGGAAAACCTTCTTTCTGAATGCTGAAACAAAATGGGGGCAGTGTTTTGAAAACCCTTTGGGTTGCAGCAGCAGTGCTGATAGCATCAGCAGGTCACCTGACTCTGTAATTTCATGTTACCAATTACTGCAGTCAAATTGATTACATGATCAAAATCCATGTGTATTACCTGAGCGTGTGGCCCCTGGTGTTTTGAACACTTATGCATAAAGATTGCTATAATTCTTGCTAATAGTCATTGCAGTTCATCTATCGCTCATCTATAATCTCTTGAAGATATAATAGGAATAATTATCATGAGGCACAATGGGGAAACAGAGTCTAACACCCTGACTGCGGCTGAATCACACCGGAGGCTGCATTAGTCAAGCTTTGATGGAGGAATGCCTGAAAATTTTTCAGTGAGTCAAACCTCCTGAAAACCTGGCTGAGGTCCCTTCCTTGTGAAAACTTTCCAAAGATTTGCCCTGCTTTTTGCCACAGAGTTATTTCCTCTGAGGAAGATACTGCAAGGGAAAGAGTTCATTGTGCCAAATAAATATTATCCAATACTGGGGAACTGTTGCCATTTCTGAACCTAGAGAAAAAAAAATCTGTTTAATACTAGGAGTCAGGACTTCTTGCTCCCTTAGTACCTTGCCAGCTCCAGGGTGTGCCAAAGCTACAATTGCCAAGGGGATAATGAGGTAAGGTGCCTGGGTGATAAAATTCTGGCTTTCTGGCTTGTGGCCTGAGATAGAAGATGGCACATGCCTAGGTTCATATGAAAAGCAGTGTGGGACCTTTCAGGAGGCTTTCCACACTAAAAATACTGTATCAGAATAAGAAAAAAAACCCCAGGAAATAAAATGTCCTTTAACTGCTTATAAGCTGAAAAGAAACTCTAGTTGTGGAATACTGGGCCATGCCTAATCCAAAGTCTGCATTAACTAATGCTTGTAGGATGTTGAATTACAACAGAAAGCCTATGTTAATGCATGTGAGAGCCACATGAATATCAAACAAATTCATTACGATCAGTGCTATTACAGTGAATACCAAATGAGTTTGTAATGATAGAACAATGAAACTGTTACTGATAGATTTTATTTCTGCAACAAATCCTTTGTATAAGGGTCCACTCCTGTAGTATTAATTGTAATATAAAACTTTATCTGAATATTAGCATCATCACATAAATTATACCTTTCCATATTCTGAACTATATGGTTCAACCTTTTTTTCCCATCAGTACATAATTTTTTTAAAATCTCAATTTGTTCTTAAAGTTTGATGACTATTGTAAAGGGGTAACACTTTATTTTAAGTATCCAATCATTAGGAATTCATTTAGTATTCATTGCAATAACACTAATACAATAGAATCGAATGAATAAGAAATTCATTTAGAGTTCATATAGATGTGATACCTACTTTTCTAGAAGAGTTCCACTCTAATTCAGCATTAGTTTAGCATTATTTAATGGACACTTTATTTTAAGTGTACTGGTAAAGATGACTTAATTGCTACACTAAAACATTTAGATTTTTAGATTTTTTTTTTTTAAATTGAGGCGTAAGGTATGTGCCAAATTCATCAGAATATGAAGCATTTCAGAACCATGCATAAGCTTTCTGAAAATGTTTGAAAGAAAATCTGAGCATCCTTTTTTCCCTGATTAGTATTGATATATTTACAGAACACAGTAGCTACGGAGATTGCAATAATTCTTGGATAATACAGTGCATACCTGCTGTTTGAAGAACCGATTTCTGTATTGAAACCTAAAACACAATTTTTTTTTTCTTTTCATTATCATGAAGGACTCCTAATGTATAAATTGCAACTGGAGGAACCCAGGCAAGTCAAGCCTTCCTCTAGATTCTGATCTTCAAAGTCAAAAAAGAGCTGCATCAGTGTTCAACTCACCCATACGGTGTAAGTAAATTGAAGAAATGCCCCTATTCAGCAAGGGCAAACCTTGGAGATAACCTCTCCTTCCTCTTTAAATTCCTGCCTTCCAGCCATTAGTGATGGGTACCAGCAAACTGCAGCCACATCGAATCTGACAAAGTTACTCTCAACCCAGAGGGATTATGATGATTTGCCTATAATTTCTGGACTTCAGCAAACACACAAATGCATTTATGAAGTACCAACTATCCTTTCAGCTAACTCTTCATTAAAATGTATTTAGATGTCCTTCAAAAGAAAAAAAAATAATCTTACAGTGAAACTCAAACTGGCTGATTCCCAGGCTTACAGTTACTTTCCTATCAAGAATTAATGCAATATCATGCACACACCATTACTGAAAAATTCTACGCTGTTTTTTGCCAAGTGTTCCTATATAACAGTTTTATCACAAGTCTGACAGCCGCCATAAAAATTCCAGGCATTCTATATCAACAGCCCTCTTTGTACTAAGTTATTAAACATTAAATTTTTATTCGTCATTTGTATTCTGTTATGCAAAATAAGCTCCTTGATAAGATGTGTCTTCTTAATTGGGCCCTTGATGCTTCTTGGATCGGAGTTGTCAGATTAGCTGGAAGAAGAGGCTCTGCATTGAGCCAGCTCGCTACCAGGAGACCAATAGCTTTGTAACAACGATATTAAGTTAGAGGGGCCAAATGGAGGGCAGCACTAGGCTCAGGTGAGACTCTACATCTGTGCATGTCTTATGCTCAGGCACTTTTCTCATAGCATCAGCAGGGTTGATGGAAATAGATTTGTTTGTTGTTTACAGCATGCAGCTGTGGATGCTGCTGCATGGGAGTTGTATAAGATTGAAGCAAATTTGTACTGAGACTAAAATATTGAGCTTTTCTCCAGTCAGCAGTCTCTGGAATCTTATTGTTGAAAACTTTATCTAGTTGTAACCCTCCCCAGGGTGGTTTTGGTTTGCAGCTGCCCTGCTCTCTCCTGCTGCCTGTCCCACACTGCCTTCACATCAGCCAACACAGGAGTGGGCTCCTGGTACAGGAGGGAGTGACTGGGCCAGGCAGAATTAATGACAACTGGATCAAGCATTTCATACACTGGGTTTTCTGGAAAGCTTTTTGATTCCCACAAATCCCTTTGACAGCTGTCATTAGGAGACATCATTATTTTCTTCCCCTTTAGCTACTACTTGAAGAAAAGGCTCAACATTTAGTGTGGCTCTTGGTGGCAAAGCATAAGAAATCTATTAGCACGTGGTGAAAACAGAGAGAGCCCTCATCAAAATGTAGGATTTATAATTTTCATAAGGTAGATCAGTTTCTGACAGAACTGTAGTGTGTTTCCAGGCCAGTGCTAGAAATTTGATTACGGCTTCTGATATTTGACTGAATTCTCCTGTAATTCTGAAAAAAATATTACTCCCTCATTTCATCAGTTATTGCCTGCATTACATGCAGTCAATGGAGACCTCATCAGCATCTGAGCTTTGAGCAGAGGGTGCAGAGCTGCTGCCCCATTACAGCAGCTGGGCCAGGAGAATCTGAAGGGAGTCACATTTCCAGTTTGCAGGTGGGAAACAGGAGGTCAGTGGTACGGCTGGTCTCACTTGGAGGCTGAAATGGAGTGACACAGGGAGCTGAAACTTCTCCCATTTCAATCATCAGACCTTTCCCTTGCCATAATTAAAGATGGTTTATTCAGTATTTACCAAAAGACTACATTTCAGGGTGTTGGCTGACCTGCCAGAACACATTGCTTTGTTTTCCTAAATATTGTAGATCCTCCTGTAATTTTCATCTCAGACACTGATTTTTTTTTAATTTTTTTTTTTTCAAATTTTTGGCACAAAAGCCCCTTAGAAATACTGGCATGCAATGTTATGGGGATTTAACAACCTATTGCTGTGAGATTATTTTGGATTATTATCTAGGAAACGTTTAAGAGTTTTTAATATGGACTTTTTTAGTAAGAAGTCTTTTAAATGAGTACAAACACTTATCTAATGTACTAGTGTACATTTTCATTTCAGTACACCTGCTGCAGTTTAGCTTATGGGTAATGCAGAAGATTAAGAGAGCAGTTTCAGCTCTATTACTAACTTCTCTTTAGCCACAGAGATTTTTTCTTAAGCATTTCACCTTTTTTGACTGAAGTTTTGATATCCACCAGGATAAACAATTTCTTTCGAAGAAAGGCGTAGCACTGAGTGCTGTATTGACCCTACACAGAGCTGTCTAGTTTTTGAAAGAAGGCCTTCTGCAAATCTCTGTGTGTTTGCTCACATGCATCCCCACGCAGGCTGCATGACTACAAGGCTGTTGTGGATCACTGGGTATTGCAGCAGCAGGACTGAGAATATTAGTTTGCACCTAACATGTTCTGTGTTTTTAGCTGGGACAAGGGTCAAACAGCAGAAGTGTGGTAGGGGAAAAAGGCAGCTGTAGAAAAATCCAAAGACATTACAAAGATGAGCCGAGACATCCTTTCTGTTGTGTATGCAAACACCTGCCTGCTTGCTTTCAGGCTAAGGACAGCTGTTCCTCCTAAGAAAACTCAGTGCCTGCTTCCTATCCTAAGGCCATGTATGCCAGACCCGTGCTCAGAGACCTGTGCTCAAAAGTCCTCCCAAGGCAATAAAAACAGAGTGGCAACGAGGAAGATGTAGTTAGTTAAGGCACAGGTTCCAGCATCAGCATCTCACACAAGTCAAGGGTGAGGGAGCAGTCAGTGTTGGCAGTGCCCTCTCCACCTCTGCAGACAGCTGCAAAGAGCAGGAGGACAGGAGCACAGAAGGTGTGCATTTCAAGCATGGATGGCTCTGTTATGCATTCAGAGCATCTTCCCTGAGGCAGGCTGCAGCAGCTCACTCACTCGGTGCCCCGTGCTCTGCTCGGCACAGCTGGAGCAACCCTGCTCATGCTGGAAGCACTGTATTTCCTAGATGTGACCTCCACACCTTCTAGGAACAGCACGTTGAAGGGGTTTCTGTGCCTAATTTCCAGATTCCAAGTGTTGTTCTGCACCTCGCTGTGCTCAGGCGCTGTAGGCGCATCCTGCAGTTCATGGGCACGTCTCTTGTGCCTGGTTAGTGTGTCTGCTGTCCCTTCCCTTCCAGCTGCTCCTCGGGGTAAAGGACCTGCGCCTTGGGGGTGGGCAGCTGACTCGGTGATGTGCAGGAGGGCATCGCTGTGGCAAAGTCACATGCCAAAGGCCACACTCAGTAGGATGGTGGCAGAGTTAGCCCTGAGCCATTGGTGCAGGGCCATCTCAGCTGTCTGAGACCGCACATTATCTGCCTTCCTTGGAGAGAGTTGTTTTAGCTGCCATTTAGCTTAGAAATGTAAGACTCCTTCCTTGCCTCCGGAAAGTCATTCTCACAGCTCTTGAGACAGCCTTTGAGCCTTGTTTATAGAAAATTACAAAAAAATTCTAAAGGAGAAAGGGGAGAGAGTCTTTAAATTCTGAGGGGAGCCTGCTCTTATCTGCAGAATTCAAACCCACTATTTAGCTGACTAGCTAAATAGATACCTCACATTTATAATAATTCTTTCAAGATATACCAGCTAACCCATGTGATTTCAGCAGCCATGGCTCCAGCATCTGGCTGTGTTTTGACGTTTCGAAGATGTAGAGGTATTGTGTGGAATTGCAATGTTTTTGCTCAAACGTCAGTGATAATATTCCTGGCATGCTCAAGCAGTGGATATTCCTGTGCCTAGGTATACCTCATTATCTGCAGATGCCATAATGAGAATATGAACGCTGTCAATCACTATGAGACACTTGTGAAAGCAATAATATAGGAAATCTGTCCTTGATTTTCTCTTAGTGCTCTGTGTTGGTTGGCAGGGAAAATCGTTTGTATTTGGGGAACTTGGACTTTGTTTGCCTGTTCTTAACGAACTTGGATCTCTCTCAAGCCACACTCCTTAAATACAGCCAATTCATCTTTCCTTGAGAGGGACCCACAAGGAACTCTCCTGTTTCAGACAACTTCTACCTTTAAGAGACTGTGGATGACTTATAATGGTTCATCAAATGTGCCCATCAATGCTAGATAATTCCTAATTATAGAATTAAAGTTTATGGACTCTCCCTCTCTCTTTTCTTCAAGAATGCATAGGAAGCTCAGTTCAAAGCAGAAAAATAATAACTTTCCAACCAAAAAGTAGTTGAAAATCTTGAGGAGAACAGGCTATCCCTGGAAACCACCTTTTCATCCAGAAGGGCTTTTCCCAAGCTAGATGTGTGAAGGTTTTTAATAAGTGCTATGAAATCCCTACAGATGTAGATACAAAACATCTGCAGTAGTTGACAGCTTCACAGATTTATTGAAGTTATTTGTGAAAGGCATATTCTGTAAGCAAACATCTTGCTGTTCCTAATTATCAAAAGGGGAAATAGTTTGACTAGTCTCTCCTTATTTTTTGCTCATTTCAGTTTGACATCCATGGAATATTGGGTAGATAATATTAATCTTCTTTGACTCTGATGTCTAAAAGTTAGACAATTAAGTCTGAGCTAGTTACCCTTTAAAGTCAGTGGAGTGAAACAGGGCAGTTTGTGCTAAGACAGAGTCTTAGCATTGGTCAAATGAATCGGATTTATAGTCTCCACTGATGATAAAAAAAATATGCAGTTAACCTCTAGTGCAGGCTGCATACCTGACTTTACATTCTCAATGCTGGGGGATATTGATTCCACCCGTCACGGGCCAAAATATTGCACCATGCCCTCGTGTCTCCCACATCTGGCCGTGTGCCTCCAGAAGCTGAGGTGGCTCTCTGGTGGCACTGGCCAGGGAATTTGTCTCACCCAGTCATGCTGCAGGGCAGCCCAGCAAAATCTCCTTTGGCCTCAGTAGTGCCCGGCTGCCCCCGGTAATGTACTGTGTGCTGGGGGTGCAATGATAACTGGGTTAGGCTAGATAAAAATCTGAATTAGGCCTAGGGAAGATCTCTTTTCCCTGAAGAGAGATCATTGCATCCTTGGCCAAAGTCACTGAATGGGGTCCCAGCCTTTAGATCTCTCTGCTCTCACAGGATGAGGTGAGGACTGCAGAGTTTTATGGAGTGTGTGCTTCTGCACAACCATTTCCAGAGGTTGCTCATGTGTTCCTCTCCTATCTTTTAATTAGTAAATTAATGAATTCAGTGCTGATTTTGCATTGCCCTTTTGAGTGTTGGAAGGCATAATAAAGTAATCATGAATGTGTTGGTGGAAGGCTTAAAGGAGCTTAGGATTCACAGATGCTGAGGACGATGCCCACAGGCAGGAGGTGACACGGCAGGGTAGCAGAGCAGAGGAGTCAGGCTCCACTGCTGAATGAGTACCTGGGCAGCTGCTGGTGTTAGCAGGGCTACCACTGCACCCCCCTAGACTGACCCCACCTGAACAATCCTCTTAAGCTTTTTGTCTGAAAATTAGTTGGACTTTCATTCTGGAGCTAATTGAACTCCTTTTTATTTTACATCACTCTTGCTGCAAGACTTTTGGGCACAGTTCCTCCCATCCTATCCTTGCATTTAACATAAACATAATTTAGCATAAAGGTGAACTTGGTTTTGTCATTTCATTTGGGCTCTACACTGAAATTCAAACACGGTGTCTGTTTTCACTGAATTCATTTTACCTGTATAATGTCACATTAGAGAGGTATTGCCTTCCTGAGGGTCACTGCACACTTGCACTGAGACCATTTTGTCATTGCAGGCTTGTGTGATAATAGGATTACCATAGGCGTGTTTTGAAATTGTTCTGAGATTGCTGTGAGGATGTCAAGTCTCTATGCAATGGTTTGCCTCACTGCGAGTAGTACAAACCAAGGTAGAAATCTTGAGGAATGTAGATGTGTTATGAAAAGAAACACACTTGACATATTGAAAAGAAGCCATTTGTGTTTCTAGAAGTTTCGCAAGAGGAATGAAGGTAAATCAGGAATGCTTGAAAGAAATTAAATATTTATCGCAGGTCAGATTTGCATATATAGATCAAAGTACATACACAAAAATGCAAATAGAGTAACTATCAGTGTCTATAGAAACAAATGCTGGTATCGATACCTAATTAAACAACTGCACGTGGCACTGTGGTTTATCAGAGCAATAGTGGGGTCTGTCCGCTGGGGATAAACAATCAGAATCATAGAATAATTTGGGCTAGAAAAGACCTCCAAAATCAATGAGTCAAACTTTTGACCATCCTCATCTTGTCACCCAGCCCAGAGCACTGAGTGCCACGACCAGTGGTTGCGTGAACACCTCCAGGGATGGAGATTTCCCCTCCTCCCTGGGCAGCCCCTTCCAATGTTTAACCACCCTTTCCATGAAGAAATTCCTCCTCATGTCCATCCTGAACCTCCCCCGGTGCAGCTTGAGTCTATGTCCTCTTGTCCTGTTGCTGTTTCAAATATCATGTCAGATTTTCCTATTCTTAATAAAAATGTCCCATTTCCAGCTTTACCACTACAATAGTGACTATGCTGGTATATATACAGTCACCTATGATTTCTTGTTTGAAATTCTGCTAACTATTATATGCAGAAGTTCTGATCAAACAGAAAGAGAATGAGCCCATAAAATTAATGTCATGGAAATAAAGAATTATTAGAGTGTACTCAAATTTTAAACAAGTTGTGGGAAGTATTTAATTTCTGCTTATCATTTTTGATGCTGTTCTTAAGGGTTATTTAATTAAAGAAGAGTTTGTGGCTCCTTTCGGGAAAATAAAATAACTCCACCTAGAGAGGTGTATTGTATTCTATTCTATTCTAGTTCTGTCAACTCCTTGCTTTTTTTCCTTTTTGATTACAGGGCATATTTGCAATGTGATGTAGTGTAGCAGTATTATTTAAAATATGGCTATTAAGCTTACCTACCATTCTGAAAGCTAGGCAAAGCTCAGATCATCCTGCATGTGTCCCCATCCAAACCTTAGCAGTGACAGATTAGCTTAGCAAAGGGCCTTGCCTGGCCGTCCCAGCTGGCTTCTGTACTTGTTTCAAAAATATGTTTTCATCAAAAGCTCTTCAGCTGACAGCTGAGTTGGGGGGCAAATAAAACAGTACAACTCCTGGCAATTTAATTTTTCGATGAAAGCTTTTGAAAAAAAAAAAGTTCATTTTTAAATCCTGCTCATCTTCAGCATTATTTTCTGAGTAATTCTTAAGGGTACCTCTATCTTTTACTACCAATTCCAGCTTAGAAACCACCATATTTCAGAGCTCAAAGGAATGTCAGTTGGCCCTGAGGAGACTCCAGTCTGCACATGGTGGGTTAAAGTGGGTCACCACAGCATGAGAGACATCTGGGCTGTCCCTGCACATGGATGGCGAGTTGGTGGCTGGAACTGTGGGACAAGAGCTCAGAGCTGCAGGTACTTTAAAACCAATGATGACAAAAGCTGCAGTCAGTGAATCATGGAATAATTTAGACTGGCTGGGACCTCTGGATATCACCTGCTCCAACCCCTTGCACAAATCTGTGTTAAACTTGTAAAATACCTTCAACCAGTTTATGAATTATCTGATCTAATTTCAAAATTATCTCGCATATTATTCAAGGGTATAAATGCACACTTGGAAATGAAGTCTTATACTCATTTTGCAAAGGGGTAAGTTGAGGTAACCCTTTGCAGAGCTGCTGAGACAGATCCACAGATTTCCCCCATCTTGCAGCTGTGTACTTTCCTGCCAGGCATGCTGACTGTCTGCAGGACAATTGGCCATTATTTACATGGAGGCACAAGATCCTTGTAATAAAATGCCCATCCAAGCATCAAAGCAGTCATCAGTGTGGTCTCATTTCTTCTCTTGGTATCATTCAGAGTTGTACATGTGTTTCCCATGGGCAGAATTTGACCCTCACTGCAGAAATTAGAAGAGGTTAGTTATTAAAGCAGCGTGGTTTGAAATTGTCTTGCTAGTTGCTAAGCACATCTGTGATTATGTCAATTTAGGTTTGCCTAAAAATATAAAGCTTTCAGTGAAGTTTTAGAAGCGAGGAAAAATAATGCTTTTATGTGTTAATGACATATTCTGGACAACCAAAACAATAATAAAAAAAAACCCCTGCATGGGGTTATGTTCTGGGCTCCCTTTTGTTTTGCAGCTCTGCATATACTGGATCGAGGTCTACAGTTGCTGACCACTGCTTTGATTATCTCACTGTAGCACATAATGCTTTGTACCCAGAGAATGTATTCCAGCCAGCTCCTAAATTGTATTTGGACAAAGAATAATTGAACACTGGACAGAATAACAAATGCTATGGTCAAGTTTGCTTCATGGGTTTATCGTGTTGTATTAACATGATAGAAATATGAATACTTAAATCTTATCTCAGGTATAGTTTATAACTGCATTAATCATTTACCGTATTATATATTTTTCATGTCACTAAGATTGTGAGGAAAAGATTCAATTTTCCCAGTGCAGTCAGTTGAATGTGGTTTAGATAAGTTAAAGGCATTGCATTAAACTGTTGCAACATGGCTTTCTCTTATAGATCCTATAAAAGGATGGGGAACATATATCAAACAGTAATAACTTATATTTTACTTTTTTTCTTAAAGTCATATAGCAGTGCATTTTCCATTTTCATTAAAATCAGATAAATGAAGTTACTAAGTTTGCCACTTACAGGTAAATGCATTCAAACTGATACAGGAATTTTTACCTACTGTATTAGCTTCAAATTGTTAAGAGGGAATGCTCTCCTATCAATTAAAGTAGCAGTTTGATAGACACTGAAATTATCCAGAGATATCATAAAAAGCAACAACAAATACCTCCAATATACCCAACAGTGTTTCACTTTCCTTATATTAACTGGTGATGGCGAGTATTTGGATATCTTCCAAATAAGAGAGTGGCTCACCAGAACACATCTCTGAGATTTCAGCACACCACAAAGCACAGCCATTTTACTCCACATAAAATAGGAATATGTACCAGCATATGCATCATGCATTGCTAGCTGCCTTCCTAGATCATTATGTGAACATTGCACATGCACTGTCCATGAATAATATGCAGACTCTAACATACAGGAGAGAGAGAGATACTGATTCACTTCTTCAAAATTGAGGTGGCAAAAAGAGAAAGAGTGGATGCAGAAGGGAGGGATGCTGGGGTGGTCACATCGTGGCCATGGCACTGAAATACTGAAACTGGAGATCAGTTCATGGCATTTTAGTAAACTTTCACAATTGTTCACGGCTGTGTTTTGGAAAATCCTGTTTAACACCAAACAAACAAACAAACAAACAAACAAACAACCCCACTGCTCTAGCTGTCATGATTTGCCATCATTCATCATTCATTATTATTGTTTTTCGAAAGTTTTGTGCCTGGGAAATCAGTTGAAATAGAAGGATACTTATGCTGTGAGAGCTCTTTTGCACCAAAATTCCCTGCAACCATTTGTATCTATCTGATGCACTTCAGCATCATGCTCAGTTTGCTTTATGACTGTAAAAATAAATAGGATATTTTAAATTTATTGTACAATAATAACAATTTTTCTGGTCAGATTTTTCCCTCTTGAGATCAAATGAAAAAATTCTTGAAGTTGTCCAATATGGAAGGTTTCCTGCAATGGAGGATTTATATGCCTGGTCAGTAAGTGGTGAGTGAAGTGTTTGCCAAACCTCAATTAGTATTTTCTATGTCATTACTGGATTTTTAGAGGATTTTCCTTAAACTGCTTTGAATTACAGTGTCATACAATGCTAAATCAATTACATATGTGTCCTTGTAGCTACCTCATAAGGATACCTGCCATGATTTTTTAATGGTGCTTTTAGACTTCTTGTTTACTTCCATGAAGTGAAGGTCATAACACAGTGCAACTTATTTCTTAAAGTTTAGGAAAAAAATCAAAACAGCAGGCCATAGAATAGAAAGGTGAGATTTAAAGACACAAATCACTTCACAGTCACAAAAATTGCCAAAAAATAGCAGCTTGCAGCTGTGCACAGCAGGGACAAAAAACATTAAACACATGTTAAATAACAAATAGGAGACTTAAATATAGCTAAAAGTGGACCTTATTCTGAATAAATCATGTAAACTGCATCTTAATGGTTCTAAGGAATGCAATGGATCATGTGAAATATACTAAATTTATATTGTTAAAAAGTCAATAGTAAACCCCCTCCCTTTTAAAAAAGGGAACTATTGAGTCCATGAGTAAATATTTTGTCTTTCATTTTCTTTCTCTATGTACAGTCGGATTTGTGAAATTTCATTTCAGTTAAGGGCAAAGCAGGACTTGCATTCAAAGCAGTTTGGATTTTGGGTATGAAACTATTTAACATTCTCTTTACAGAGGCTGGGCTTTTAATGAAATTGTCCTTTTTCCCTTTCTTCTGTTACAAATGCAAAGAACGTGGATGATGCCATTTTTTTACGTAGTCCTGGTAAAGTGTTTGAATTGGTCCCTCCACCATCCTGCATTCATTTGTAGTGTCTGGGAAAGGGCAGCCATTGCTCACTGGGCACGGCGAGCCTCATCCCATCCTTCCTCCTGCCGGGGAACGAGTCAGGGAGCGAGGGGGAGAGCAGGGCAAAGAAAGGATCTCCTCTTTTTATGGGAAGCGTGAAAAATAAATCACCACTTGGAGTATTCAAATCAATCCTTCTGGCAACTATCTTTCCCTTGAAATGTTTGTTGCCTTCTATTTCTGCCTCCTGAATATTTCCAAGCCTTTCTGCTTGCCTTCTGCATCGAGGGTCACGTTTTAGTTTCCCTGTGAACATCTTCCTTGAGATTAATGTACCTTAATGACATCATTGTGTGCGATGATGGGAAGGTCCCCAAGTTTGCTTTTCTTCCTGTCTCAGTTGCACTTCTGAACAAATCAGCTCTTGGGCTTTGATGTTTTTTCCTTTAGGGCTATCTTTCTTATAGGCAATATAGCTTACCTATACATTTAGTAACGCTGCAGTCTCTCATTAGCTGCATTTTTGTCATCAATAATAAGTTCCCAAGGAGCCTTAATGCAAGGGGTAACGGATACAGTGTGGAATGGAGCCATTGTTTGATAATGCAATATCTCTCATAACAATGTAAATAAGAGGCTGAATACATTTCAGGGTTCCTTTGTGTTCCACATTATTAGATGGTGCTCATTTTTCCAATCTGAATATTCATAATATGCTCCTAGAGTGCAGCGTCGAAGTAAGCGGCTTTGAGGAAACAATTTATTTTTTTTTTAAGTGGAAGAGGAAAGAAAAAAGAAATGAGGAGTGTTCTAACGAGGAACAGTTGAGTACTATGAGTTAACATACTTCTGAGGTTTCTGTCAGCCTGGAGCTGCTCTTTCTTGGCTTGTACACAGTGCATTTACACGGAGCTCTGTTTGGATGAGTGCCTTCCAAAGTACTAAATGCTCTAATGTACTGAAAAGCGATAAATATGGAAAATGCGCACATGCATACACACAGATACACAGTGCAGATGCACATATAAACACACACCTCCTTGCAGACACCCTCACCTGCCCCCATGCAGATATTTACATCCCCTCCATGGACAGATGGGTGACATTTTATAAGCAAAAGTAATGATACTGTGCATAGTTTATTTATTTATTTATTACCCGGCATTGCATAACACTGAAGTACCACTTAATGCTATGTGCTGCCACCCCTTCAGAAAGAAGAAAGGGGGAGAAAGATTAAGAGAAAAAAAAGAAAATGTAATAAGACACATGTGAATGTTGTCACTTCCTCCTTGACCTGTCTGAACCCACTAAACTGAAAAGCAAAAGAGGGTTTAGGTTTAACCAGCACAGGCTGTGTTGCTGGGTATCAGGCACTGTAAATGCAGACAATAAGCTCTGGAAATGTGTCATGTTTACCAAAGGGCTCTCTGCAGTGACCTCATGAGCTAACGACAGTGTTGGGAGCAGAAATGGTAATTGTGATTTTTATAGCACAGCCTTTGCTAATTCCTCTCAGTCCATTCCAAAAAAAAACTTAGACCACAAAAATGAAAAAAAAAAAAGAGAAATAAAATTGTGAAAACAAAGCCGAATAGGTTAATAAAATGACAATAGAAAAGTGTCCTTAATGGGGATACAATTGCTGCCTGAAATATTTATTACTTACATTTATTTAGATCCTTCACGAAAAAATGTGTCTGTTTTTCCTATACTTTGATTTTTGCTCTGAAGTTTTGAGGAGTTTTTGTGCTTTTTCATCTAATATTCCTCCTCTAACTCTCCCAACGTGATTCATTTCTTTAAGATCTTGTTTTATTTTTAAGTCATCAATTACTCAAACTTTGTTGGCCTATCTATTCTCTGCCATCTGGACCCCATACCTTATTTTAAAGCATGTTCAAATAATGACAACCTTCTTTTCTCAATTAATTTATGGGCTGTGGGGACCATTTTTCATTTGTTATCATGCACTTCCATTTGATCTCTCATATCTTTCTTCTGCATCTGCAACCATAGTGTATAAATCTTCCTCTCAAGCATTGTCATGGTGCCCAAGATATATAGGTGTAACTCCCTATTAGTTCCACAAAACTGACCTTAATTTCTAAAAATGGTATCAGATGCGAATAAAGTTTGGTAAGATGATTTGTTTTGATTTACTTTGTACCACTTATCTTGGAGTTTTCTTCCTACTTTTCTTTTATCTAATTTAGACAGTATAGTCTTGCAAGCACAGTTGCATGTTTATCCATTACCTCCCTGCCAATGCTGCTCCTTAGAGAGATGGTGCTGTAAGATTTTGGATGCCAAGAATAATAAAATGGCATTTTTCAGTAACCTGTAGTAAGTACGCAATTTCTTTTTGCATTTAAAAATGGTAATTTAGTTTCCAATAAAATACCAGGATTTTGTAGGGCTGATTGAGGTGACATTAGTCTGGTAAAATGAACAGAAACAGACAAATCCAAATAGCTTTCATTTTATTCTGCTGTGTTGACAAATGGTAAGACTTAAAAATCCAATTCTCCCACCGAGCACTTGCAAGAAGCTGGTTTGGACTGCTGAAGGGCTGTGGCTCATGAAACAAAAATCTCTTTTTTTTCTTATTGTTATGAGGGGTTGGGGGGGACAAGAGAGAGAATGGAGAGTGTGTGTGTGTGCGTATGTGTGTTTTGTTTTACATAAACAGACTTCAGTCCAAACTAGGGATTGCTAATTAAGCAAAAACCATGACCAGATGTTTATTAGCACCTCTCAGGTTCATGGGATTTGGACGGTGCACAGTTTTCACGGGCTAATTTGAGAAGGGAACCACCTTTATTGGAATAATGGCCAATTATAATTGCCTACTTTGCCTATTTTTCTTTTATCTGGTGTACACTGGAAAAAAATAAGCCTAACCTATCATCCTTATGCCATTGATATTAATTTGGAACGTTATCTGGTACATATTATTGATAACAAATACATAATAATGTACAGATTAAAAATTCCTCAGCCATTTACTTTACAGCAAATTCTTTTTGTGTGTGTGCTGTTATTAGTTTATCACACTCCAACGTTGTTAACCTATTTATATGTAGCCTGCCATGAGGTTTGCCTCTGCCAAAGCAACGATGCGTCACTTTGATGCCAAAAAGCACTGAAACAGGAAGAGTTGCTGTTGGGTCCCAGCATGGTGACTTCATCGCAGGCCTCAGCTTCAAACTGTGGAGTAATAAAACTGAATAGCACAATATAAAACTCCATGTTTCATAAGACAAATATTGCTTTACGCATTCATGTCCCTTGTACTATGTTAACTGTAGGAAGAAATGGAATACAGTTTTAGTGACCCCCTGGGACCTATAAAGGCTATTTCTGAGTCTGAATCTTGCTGTTTAATTTAATCATTTATTATATTAATATTCAAATGGGCTGCATCTTATTAGCTACTGCAAAGATGTTAGTATGTCTGAAATAAATACCTAATTATGCTTTTGAAGAGAGAGGTTCTAAAGACTTTTGTACATTTGTGCTAATAGAACAGTTCATTTGCAGATTTTTTCTGCAGAAATCAGCAGTGTGAGCGTTTGTTTTTTCCCCTTCTTTCTTTGAATAAAATAAGAACACAGATCAAATATACCATTGTGATGGCTAAATAGCACATACGAGTTTTCCCTTTGTACTGCAAGACTTCATTCTCCAAGCGAGTGAGTTATACAGTAGCAAACTGACCAGTGCCCTCAGCCTCTAGCTCAATAACACATTAATAAAAATAACTGCTTTAACCAAATGACCATGAAATTAAGTATGTTCTTATTCAAATTAAACAAATGGATATGCTTTTGAAAAACATTTTTGAGCCTGACATGGTCGTGTTTAAAATGCATTGATATTTTCTTGTTTTAAAGCCCATTATTATTTCTTTCCCTTGAGTACAAACCAGGAAAGACGAAGGCTTTGAATTTCATGTATTCAAACAATGGACAGGACCTTCTTTCAAAAACATATATTGTGATTCTGCATCAAAGGGGTGGCAGGAAGCAGAGATGTGGAGAATAAAACATCCCTGGATTTCTATGCCAGCTCATCTTCAGGATCTCCAGGAGAAACCTTTTACTAAGTCTGCATGAGGATGACTTGAACTGCAAATACTGTCTACGCAAATGGTACTAATGCATTTTAACTTAACATGTACAGTGCATTTAGACCACTGCAGAAAATTAGTAATAAATGCAAAACTTACAATCTACAAAACAAGGAATGACAAGTTACTATCTTTTGAAGGATCACCACAACCAAACTTGGATCTTAATTATTTTTTTTTTCAAGTTTCTAAGTTCAAGGTTTCTACAGTTGCAAAATTATTTCTTTCAAAACTGTTTTCTGAATAAATAATGATGTTAATAAAAGGTTGAAGGACAGAGACTGCTGGAAGCTGAAGCCCTCATTGTATCCTCCAGCATCCAAGGTAGGATGAGGTTCTCTGGGCTGACCTGCAAATGGGTTTTCCTCCCTCAGCTGTGGTGGTTGTGAGAGCTTGGCCAGAGCTTCTCCTGTGGGGACAGCAGTGGTCACGATTACTACTGCAGGGCACATTTTCAGCCTTCTTGGACCCAATGGGGACAGGTGAGTCAGCTCCCTTATTTATTCAGTTTTGTCTGCTGCTCATGGGAGTGCTGCCTGTGTAGGCTGAGGCTGCACCCCCTCCGCACTGCATTCCCTGATTCTCCCAGAGCTGCTGGGGCTGCAGCTCATCCCCTCCAACCCCATGATCACACTCTATCCAAGTCACCCTTAAAAACGTGTGTGTTCTGCAGCGAAGTGCTGGGGTCAGTGACACCCCCATTGCAGAGGAGTTTGATGACAATTATTTGGCTACCTGAGCCCATTGGCAGCATCACAGGGAGGATCAATGGACAGTAGGGCATGCAATGCATAACAGTTTATAACCACTATTACCTTAGTGACCAACTGAAATTATTAGCAATGGTCATCTGAACTACCCTGTATATAAAACAATAGCCTTGGTAGGTGTTCTAATTAATCACAGTAATGTTTCTCTCAATCAGTAGCTGATGCATTTCTCTGTTGAAAAATACTTCTAAAAAATACGTTGTTATCCACTTTTTTTTCCCCTCCCAGAGTACGTAAAGATTAGATTTTCCACGTTGATTTAACACGTGGAAGTAAAGCTAGGGCATCAATAGTTAACCTTATATTACCCTCTGCTGAACAGACACAGTATCAATGTAGGGGTTTAAGTACCACACCACTGAAAACACATATTCCTGCAGTTTTAGACTCGGCGTAAGAATGCTGTGTATGTTTTCCTCATTATTTGGATGTGCTGTTTGAATGTTGTGATCAGTGATTCAGAGCACATGATTCATCAGGAAGACATTTGCTAGGCAGACATGTGAGGAGCTGTCTGCCTCTTCAATCTCACTGACAGGGCAAAAATGCTGATTTATAGTAAATCATTAAAATCTGCTTATTATTGCACTGCTTGTTCCTCTTCTCCACTTCAAGCCAGCATCTTGATCTGCATCATGTCTCTTACAATTTTATACTACAGCAAGCAGTTATTTAAACAAGAGAGAAATGATCCTTAGTCTTTATTAGTGCATATGAAAGGATATTTTGTTTAAAGAAGACTAATTAAGAAAGCAGCTTCTATTTTCTTGCTCAGTTTAGGGAAAAATAAAGATTTAAAACATGTAAGTCCAAAGAATTATTACAATAAACATTATTTTAAAATGATTATTGAATAGCTTGTGTTTTTTTGTTGGTTTTTTTTTTTTGTTTTGTTTTGTTTTGTTTTTTTTAAATTGTAAAGCAGCAGTTCAAACACCACCAAAAATATTTGGAAGAAAGGAGATGTTAGATGATTATTCAGCTCGTGAGACATCTCAGGGAAGAGACAGCTAAATGTTATGTGATTATTGATGGAAAGGGAAAAAAACCTCAAAACTAGAAGCAGGTTCCAGTCAGGTACAATGACAATGGGAACATTAAAATAATATTCAAGAAGGGGGGCAACTTCTGTTTACTTTGAAAGAGGTGGTTTTCTGAAATAATACAATATGTAAATATGTTGTCTGATAGAAAAACAAAGAAACAATACAAAAAAAGTCTATATTGTATATGTGTTACTTACAGTAAAAATTTTAATTTGATGCCTGGGGACAGAAATTCTTGCCACTGAATTACAAAGAAGTGAATAAACTGACTCAAAATTAATCCATACAGATCTGTCCCCTTAATAATACTAATTCCAGAGAACAAAGCAGTGCATAATGCATTTTAAATTAACTTGGAAAATGCATAATTTATATTTGTTTTATTTCTTAATATTTGAACACAGGTACATTTTAGAATGCTAGGAATGGGAAAAAAGAGGGCAGATTTTGTCCATATATGCTCAATTAAAAAAAAAAATAACCAGATAATATTTTTCAAGCTCTCTTAGAAAAGGACTTCAGCTGTGAAATATTACAGAGAAAGGATAAACACAGTTAGGAGAGAGAAAATGATTTTTAACATGCTGTGAAATGAATATGTTTGGTTAAAATATAAAAAGGGTTCTAATTCCTAATAAAACATTCTGAAATAGATAATTACATATTAGTTTGGATCAAAAATAATGTCCTTACTCATGAGAAGCAATTGAGAGATACACGGCGGGGTGCCCCGTCGGGCATGGCAGCAGCTGGGAAGGGGATGGGAGAGGGCAGGGAAAGGCTCCGCGGGGAGGCTGAGCTCCATGGACAGCACAGCCTGCCCGGACACAGCCCTGCAGCCTGCTCCTCCAGAGTGCTCTCCCTGCACCTGCCCGGCCTCACCTGCCCCTCTCAGACCTTCCGCACCACTGGCATGGGGGCGCACAGCTGGGAACACACACACCCGGCTGTGCCCTGAGCCTTCCTCTGCTGGGGCAGCTCGGAGCTGGCTTCACCCCCTCCAGCCCAAAAGGTGAACCTTCACTCGCCTGGGCACCATATCACCCTGGGCAAGGAGAAACGATTTCATTTATTGGTGTATCTGTGTCCTTCAGGCCATGCCTTTTGGACAAACTCATCGGTACTTCAGTGCCCACCAAACCTTGGCTGCGCTGCTGGGTTTGGAAGTTTGTTCTTCACTTTGAATTAAAGAGAAAGGAAGGAAACCTGAAGGTTTTCTGCTACTAACATAGGTGCAGGTTGTAATGTAATACAAGGAGAGAGCACCTGGATTTAAAGCTCCTTAGTCTGGAAAAATAGTCCTCACTGTTTTCCTGTCTCCTCTTCCAGAGTACCTTTGGATCGAATAAACTGAGAGGGTGTTGGAGAGTGCCAAAAGGCAGTGGGGTATGTGTGTACCTTTTTTCTTGTGCACAGGCAGAGTTGGGACATATCTGCTGGGTGCCAGTCTGTGTTGCTCCTGAAAAGAAAGACCAGCTGCAATACAGACCAGGAATTTTGCAAGCATTTCCATTCCTGTATCAAAGTTATGATGCTGAGTGAGAAGGAAAATCTGAGTGAGAATTGAAAGAATTAGACCTGCTTGACTATATTTACTTGGGGAAATATTGGCTGACCCAGATTTTTAAAAAGTGGTGATACATGTGCAGCTGGTTATCAGTAAGTATTTTGAATACTTTTGCTGGTGGAGATTTCAGTTATTAATACTGCTGATTGTTAACTCACCCTAAGTGAATATTGTACGAGTGCAAAAAGGGTAAAGAGCATTTTTATGGAGATTTTTCCTAAATAAACTTTATGATGTTCAAAAGAGGTGAAATTTCCCTGAGATCAGACTTGCTTACAACACAGAAATTTAGCCCCCAGTTGCTCAGTTATAAATCTTTCTGCCAGATTGGGTGGAACATCATATTACCTTGAACTAAATTTGTAAAGAATGACCATTGTCCTCACAGATGTAAGAGAAAAATGTAGAGCTTGTCCCAAACCATGGGTTTTAATAGGCTGTTCACATGAAACTAAAAAGTGAGGAGATAAAACCCAGCCAACACAAATTTATCCAAACTGATTACTTCCATAGTGACAATTTGTTAAAGAATGACCTTACTAGAAAGCCAAACTGATTATGTTTTGCACACTTTTAGTATTTTAACTACCTGGAAAAAAATATCCACTTATGTTTGTAGAACAACATTCCCAGTTAATTCCTTCCTTGGCGCTATGGTTGCGAGTTATTTTCAATAACTCAATTTACAGACTAGCCTTATCGTGGACTAATGCAAATTAATGCTTTGAGTCATAAGTGTTTCCCTTGGAAACAGTAATTTCAAGTTAATGTCTCTTGATGTGAAATGGAGTGCAGTGTCACAATCTCTCTCTCAACCAACCTACAAATTAACTTCTGTTCCCTCTGTACCAGAAATATGGGTGGAATCCTGCTCTGCTTCCCATAAAAAAGTTATATCAGTGCACATGTGTGTGCATGTGTCTGTGTGTTTGTGCCAGGTCACTCTTTAATGCAGTGGCTGTCCTGGATTATCACTGCTGCACCAAGCTCTGTGAAAAGGCCATACACAGTCACTGGAAATAAAACAAAAACAAAGTTCTAAAATCTACAGCATGCTAATAAAATAATGACTCAAGAAAGATAAATGTTGGTCCCCAAACCAGCCCTGTTTGGGCAGGTGGGTTTGTGCAGGGGAATTGATAAGAAAAGAATTGCAACTATCAACCATGAAAGGAGAATAATACAATTAAAAGTAAGAAAGAAAACCAAGAAAGAAAACAGTGAGCAGAGGGGAAAAAAAACTCTTTCTTCATTGTATTAATGACCTTTTCTGTGACATATTTTAAATGAATCTACAGTTGAAAAATTCTCCAATCCAATGTGACTTTGCCTCCTGCATATATATTTGATTTTTTACTTTCAGTCCAGTCTTTTTAACAGTGTGCAGAACTTCAGCCTGATTATATTGCACAGAGAGAAATTCCAGCACTTCTCTCTGTCCTTCCAGCCCTCTGCACATGTTGGACCCTGGGTACTTTACTTCATAACTGGGGAAGATTCAGGCCAGGGTGAAGTCTGAACTATTAATGGTGAATTCAGTCACCACAGAATCAAAGTAGACTAATTGTCTTGGCTGGGCTATTGGTGCTGCCTGGCTCTTAGATTATTGAAGGCATAGGTGGCCTGGACTGTTGGTTGCTTCTTCCTCTTGGAAAAAGAACATTTCCTTTTTTGCCTTTTTATGAGTCCTTGCAAACTCTGATCTTGGCATATATCTTCTGGAATTTATTTATTTAAAAATAAATCTTATTTATTTTTTTTAATTTAAAAATAAATATTTAAACCCAAACATCCCAAATGGTGATCCTTTCCCTTTGCATAAGACAGTCAAGTTATACAAAGCAAGCTTTGTAAGCAGAGAAATTACAAAAATCTGATCCTAAATACAGAACATTTTCTATCTCTGCATGGTCCTGAACCTTTGTTAGAAGATACCCAGAGTGATGGGGAATGATGTGGTGCTGCCTCACAACACCAAACCCTGCCCTGGCTGTGGTTCTTTAATGCACAGAGGAAGGAACACTTATATTTATTGGCAGGATGTGTTCAGTGATAAGGGGAAGAAAAATCTAAATTGCATGCAGCTCTTGCTCCTGAGAGGAGCAGCTCTGCATCCTTGGAAATAGCTTCCCTCATCTTGAGTACCAGCAGGAGAATGGAAGTAGAAGTGCCCATCAGTAGCCAAAGACAGATGTGGCACTTCAGAGGAAGGGGAATCCAGGGCAATAATAAGTTCTGAGATAGAGAACAAGGAAGAATCCTGGAAATGAAAGGGAAGAAAGAAGACGTGAGACTGCAATAAAAGCGATGAAGAATGGAGGACAGAGCATTCATAAACTGAAATGAGCAAATAAGATGGTAAAAACTAGGGAGGAAAAGAAGCAGCTTGACTGATTTTAGAAGCTAAGGTCGTGATGTCTGTAGGAGGAGGAAAGGAATCAAGACATTGTGGGGGTGAAGGAAATAAAAATCTGGGCTAATGTAAGTAGCAGAAACAAAGAAAACCAAGCATGTCTGAAGATCCAGCAGGAATGGAAAGTACAAATTCCTTTGGGAGGAAGCAAAGGTGAGAATAGTTGTGTGCTCTGGATAGAAAGAGACTGCCTGGGAAACCACTGGCAAAACCCAACAAACTTCCTATTAATTAATGCAGATTGTTTAATTTTTTTTTCCTAATGTTTGAAGCAAATTATGGGACTTAGAACATTGAACAAAGATGCAGAAAATAAAATAAAAAAATGTTTAGTTTCAGTTGTGCAGGTGAGTTTTAGTTTTCAGGGTGCCTTGAAATAGCACATACCAAATAAAATAGCAGAAAATATAATAGCCTGTTTATAAGATCAAGGCCCAGAAGCAAATCAAATGAAAACTTAATAAGATCAGAGTTCATAAATTAAGTTTTAAATTCTCTTTTTCTTAAAGAGAAAGATTTAGATGGAAGATCATGCAATCTGTTTTAATTGTAGAAATAATTAGACATAGGGAAGACGAGAAGGGATAATACGTAATCAGTGAAAGGACCTGCTCCTCTTGACCAAGGAAAAGCCCTTCCAAAGTCAAAGGCATTGCATATTCATTTTTCTTTAGCTGAAGAAGACTCCTATTGTCCATGCTCATTCAAGTCATCTAACCTTAAATGGTTTTACCTCATCAAAATAAGAATATATATATATATATATATATATATATATTTAAAATTTTTTATTTTTCCCTTTGTCATATTCTGGCCCTAATGTAAAGATTCAGGTATGAGCAAAATGCCCAGAAAAACTAATGGGGAAGACTCCATTTAATACTTTGATTTAGAGATATGAAAACAACTGAAAATATATATATATATTTTATTTCCAACATAAATAATGTCATGCTTAGAAATATATTTGTAATCAAATTTATGAAGTGCACAGGTATCACTTTAAACAGAAGGATCACTTCCAATATTTGGAGGACTTTCTTGTGTTTGGTTTCTCAAGAGTGTGCTAAAAAAATTCTGCGAATTCAGCACTTAAGAGAATTGATAATCATTCAGTATTGCATTTAAATCATAATACTGCATTACACTGCAACACTTTGCTTTTCTTAAAACTCATGGCAATTCCCTAAGGACAGTCCATCCTTAGAGAAAATAACAGAGTTCATCAGCAATAATGCCAAAATAATTCTAGCACTTCGAAGTGTTAATTTTTGTTTTTAAAAAAAAAAGGGGGGGGTATTTTACACACAAGAACATGGCTGCTGATGTGGTCACTAAGACTCAGCTGACAAAAACGTTTTTCTTTTCACAATTATCCTCTTGGATTTCATTCTGTAGGAGGTTGAAGCAAAGTCTTGGCAAAATGTCTATGTTCGAATGGGAGAAGCAATGGGGCTGACGCTGGAGGGGTTGTGCTGGACCAGCACAGGGCAGAGGCACCTGCCCTCTGGTCACCACCACCCTGCGGCAGGAGAAGGTGCCATGGCAATTCCAGAAGCAGTCTGAAGGGGAATGTTGATGGGAAAGCCACCTCCTTCCCCCTCAGTTGATGAGACAGCTTGTCCCAGGGATTTTGTTTGGGAGCAGAACGGGCGGTCACTACCGGGTGAATGTTATTGTGCATGTGTGAATATCACGGGATGGCTCCAGCTCTGTGATGTGATATCATACATCAGAGTCAAGAGGGATTAACAGCTCTGTCAAATGTCATCAGTGCAAACTCTGTATGTACAGTCAGCTCCTGTGGAAACACTTCTGAGCAGGCTGACTTTAATTCAAAGAATTTTCGAAAACATCGCCAATTGTCATAAATAGGAGATTCTCCAGAGAAACAAATGTTAGTTCTACCAAGAGCAGTAAAGCATCTTGAGAGAAAAAAATAAATCATAAATATGGGCAAACTTTACTCATAGAGGATTTGCTAGAGAAAGATCAAAAAAATTACAGTGGATGTCTTTTGCCGTTTTGAAATACTATCATGTGTGTCATCAAAAAAAAAAAAACATTCTCTTAAATGAATGTTATTTAGTTTTGAAATGAAAAATATCAAATAGTTAAACTTTATTACGTGTAAAATAGTTTTTAGATCATGATGTTAATGTTACATACAAGAAACTGAACTTGAAAAAGCAAGGAAAAGCAGCTTGCTACAGGAGGATCCAAGCTACCAAGGCCAAACAGATGTTTTTAAGCTAAGCTGATGGCAAGGGCCGTGTGCCATCATCTGTAACTGAGCCCTTATGGAGGGAGGCCAAGATTACTTGGGGTTGTAAGTCCTGGTTCAGCTATTGAGAACCACGTGAAAATCCTTGAAATGCCGTGTGAAAAATGCAGATTCAGTTTCCATCTAAAGAGTCCTGATTTGAGCTGCTCAGGATCACAGTTTGCTGAATGGGATGAGGTGGCTGAATCCCTGTGAGCCTCCTGCCCAGCTCTCCAGCCCTTGGCTTTTCCTCCCCACATTACACAGGAGCAGGGCACAGACCAGAAGGAATTAGGATGCAGCCACGGAGGAGCCCTGATGCTCTCTGCTGTGCTGGCTCTTGCTCTGCTGCTGGCTGGGCAAGGCTCCCTGGTGTTCCCCAGTGCTGCAACGTCCCTGATCATGGGAAAAGCTGCTTCTTCTCCAGGCAAACTTCAGCTCCCTGCAGATTTCCAGAAGTTTACAACCCGCACTGCACCCAATATGCACCCAGTCATGACCTTGGAAAGGGTTTTCCTTAAAATAATGGTCTTGTCTCCATGTCAAGCACTGTGCTTAATCTTAGTGAAAATTGTGTAAAAATAGTGTATTTGCTTACAAAATTTCTTCATTCAAAATAAACCAAGTTTTTGAGCTACGGCGTTAAAAAACCAAACAACCTTTGAGCATATTTTTATTCTTCTGGTCTGTTCTTCCTGCTATAATAATTGGAATTGACTGGGGTGGGTAACACTCATGTAGAAGTTATGTGCATATTGAACCCTAAATGTTAGTTACAGCATCATTGAATGGAAGGAACATCTCACCATCTAAACAGGTCTCCCTGTAAATGCGGCTTTGAGCAACTTGGTCTAGTGAAAGGTGGAGTTGGAACCACGTGGTCTTTAAAATCCTACCCAAACCTGTCTGTGATTCTGGAGTTAAACTCGCTGAGTTTTATCAGGACCTCAGATTCATAGCTATAAAGGGTAAAAGTATTCCCTAATTGGGAATAAACTTTTAATAACAGATCTGCTGCTGTTCAGCAGTGTGAGAGGTGCCCTGAAGTGCAAGGAACGTGGGCCACCTGCTCAGGTCCTAAGGTTGGCCTACACTGAACCAAAATATTAAGTAAGGTCTATCAAAGTCCATAACTGACTCATATGCAAGGGCTTTTTTCTAATATCCTGTACTTCACTGGAGTTTAAAAAGTCAAGCTCTGTGTTCTTATTAAGTTTAAAGAGCTTAATTACTGTATAAGGAATTAAAATTATATTGAAGTTTTAGCTTTCTGAAGATTAATTAATACAATACATAATTAAACTTTAGGTGTATTTTTAAAGGAAGACATGCTTAGGTTACATGAATTCTACCTTCAGCACTGACCTTGTGGCTCCATGAACAGAGGACAGCAAATCTCTGTTGGAGAAATTGGGAAAGCAGCGGCTGTAGGGCAGCAGTGACACTGCACACAGGAGAGACACCGGGCTCAGCTCCCAGTCATATTAAACTAAATTATGGGAAAATTTTTCTTTGGCTATTAGTTCATTTATTGGCACTTATTAGGTTGAAAAACCATCAGAGGCACCCTGTGTAGACTTACCTGTGCTCCTGAGCCCTTCAGCACTTCCTGTGCCAGGTCCTGCCATTGCTGGTGGCCGCTGGGTGTTCTCCCTGTAAAACCCCTGTGGGTGCTCAGGCTCTGCAATTCAAAATGGGCTCTCTGGGGGTCTGAGCAGTCAAAATGCCCCATTTGCACCCTGGTCTTCACACGGGGGCCAGGGACATGTGAATACCACTGTGGGAGCTGGGCACAAACATGTATTCTGTAGAAGGCAGGTGTCCATGGTCAAAATGGTGCTAAAAAGTGTTTGTTCAGCCAGGCAAGACAGGCTCTCTAAATTGCCTTTGTCTCACAGCACGATGTAGTATTTCAACTTTTAATGAAAACACATGGGTTAATGTTATTTAAAATGCATTTAGGATAAAGGCTGCATATGAAAAAATGTCAAAAGGAACAAAAAATAAAAAATCATCATAAACTCCAGCTTTCTCTCAGAAATATTGCAGTGGATATATTTAAGAAAGAAAGGCCCACTATTTCCTGTTTGGAGGATTTTAATGAATAAATGTTATTCCTATTTATTATTTACTACTTTCAAAATTTAATGAATAGTCCTGCTGATAATTTCTTTATTTCTATATTTATAGAATTACAGAATTTCATACATACAGAACTGTGTTATTATCTACACATGTTCCGCCTTTCTGTAAATACAGGAATTTGGTGTTTGCTAGTAGAACTATTCATTACAATTTGAAAGTGGATAAATAATGAATAGTAATGCCATTTCTTCATTAAAATTCTACAAAAGGGAAATACATACTCGTTATTCCTTTCATGAATTCGGCCCATTGAAGGTTCATAAATAATTGTGCTTCACAATTGTGTCTAATTAGCAGTGAACTTAATCCAGTGCATCCAAAAGCCTGAAGCAAAGGGAGGGATTTTTTTTGTTGTTGTTTTATTTCTCACTCCTAGTGGCGACTGCCTGATTTCTGAATGCACCTTTGCTGATAAGGCAAAATGATGCATCTTCAAAGATCAGTGTTACATATATTTTTGTTTTGCCCAAGATTTCCTCTTTTAAGTATCGGGCTCATAAACATTGTCCCCGTCAAACTTGAGGTTAGCTCAACAGGAGATCAGCAATTAGCAATACAGTGGCTAATAAATGAATCTCAAAAAAATACTTCTCTACATCTAAGTTCTCCTAGCGTGCTTTTGTTCCCTAACACGAGCTTCCCTGCAGAGCTGTGCTTCTACAGGAATGTCTCTCTACGAAAGAGTTACTCCTGGAGTGAGCTGGAGCAGCTGCATCTGCTGTGGAAACACCCTCAAGGAAGGGTTGGTTGTGCAAAAGGGACAAGGTTGGGTCTTCCCTGCCAGGGAGACTGGGAGTGTTCCAGCACATGGGCAGAGTCACAGCTCTGCCTTTCCCTGCGCTGGCTTCAAAGTCAATATAAAAAATAAACTGATGGCATTGTTAGCAGGTATTTGCCAACAATGTGCCCTGAAGCACTGCTAGGGAGTGATTTATATTGAGCCATCTCTTTCCTCTGTATAAACTATTTTACTGTGGAGTTAGACATGCTAAGTGTCCCATACTCTTCAGCTTTCACTATCTCCAATTTCTGTGATGTTTATCACATGCCTATAGAGCAGCTCACATTGAGATTCTTCAACAGGCTGGATAAAAATCCTAAATATATTCATTATTTTCTTCTCCCCCGACTAGTCAGTCACCAGTAGTGTTGTTGGCTTTGTTCTTTGTACATTTTCAAAGGAGCTGAATCTCATACTCCAACTGATTTGATGTTATCTGAATCTAAAACCATCGCCAGCAATGAAACATCTAAGTCTGTTATGAATAGTCGTTTAAACAACCAGTACTTCTTTATGAGACACCAGCAGGTTATTTGATTATATTACAATCACATGTCTTGCAGTTGAACTTTACTGTTGCCAATGAAAAGCAGAGGAGAAGAAGAAGGAAAGGGAAATGAATCTTTGCTCTTCTTAGTTTCCTTTGTATCTCATGAGTCATAAAGTGAGGATACCAGACAATGTCTTTATTGAATTTATGCCATCAAACTATTTAACACAAAACCTGATATATTTTTAACTGACTTTGTCTTAGAAAACAAAGACAGACTCCAACAGATTTCTTAAGTGAAAGCCCCTGATATCACAGTGTCAATAAAATAAACATCTCTTTTGTTTTTCCTCCTTATTCTTTACAAAAAACAAAGGAAGAACTAATGACAAATTCCTTGAGAGAACAAATTTAACCAAAATAACACCATACCCTGATCTTAGAATTACCTCCGCTCCTTCCAAATATAGAAAATAGGAAAAATAAATGCTGTTCTGTCATCATATTTCACCCCTGAGAAATTCATATCCTCCAACAAACAAAACTATGAATTAAAACGATCTTTCAATACAACTGCTGGAGAAAGTTACCTAGGGAAGTCAGAAATTAGATATATGGACTGGTTTTTGTTCCTAGTTCTGCTGCCAGACATACAGAATGACACTGGACAAGTCAGGGATTTTTTAGGTACCTGCTCTCCCATAACAAAATCCATAGCCATGAGTTAAATCCTGATTACTTATAAAATGCATCCAGAGAGTTAGGCACAGAGAATAATAAGTGAAAAGCTTTCTAATATAACATAAATCTAAAAAATGTACTCACCCTTGGGCATAATAAAATGGGCATAATAGTATTCTCCTACCTCACTGAGTGCTCTCAGCATACATTTCCAGAGGCATGGATTCCTAAAGACTACAGGAATAGTTTTGGAGACTCTCCTGTGCCAACACCCTGAATAGATCCAGACATTGCCTGTCCCTGGCACAAGGAGCATGGCTGGGGGCACAGGCCATGGAAGGCACTGATAGTTTATTGCACTAACTGCTTGAACAGGTTTTACCTGGGATTTTTCATCTGACCATAATATTGCAGGAACCCAATCTTATGAACTAGTTGGGATCAGAAGGTTTGTGTTTCCCCATGTGTCTCCCTTGTTTTTCACGCTGCTGTTTTTTATAAGCCTGGGAATTATCTCCAGGTCCTTGGAAACCAGAATTCAGCAATCCTGATTTGGAGTTTGTCTTTCTGTCAGGCCCCTGAGCAAAAGAATGTTGACTAAATGCTCGTCCATGTCTAAATTCTCAGAGCACGAATGTATAACTCTTCCCTTACATGTCCTTTGTGCCCACAGGCTCACAGAGCAACATGGTGAGAGACTTGCAGAAGTGATTTCCCATCTGAGCATGCTGTGACCTGGATGCACAGGTAGGGATATTGTTACAATTTCTGCAACCTAGGTGCAGAGGTTTGGAAATATTCCCCCAGTGACCAGTCATTAGTGAAACTGAAATGAGGACAGCATCTTCTAAGAGGCTTTCTGAATGCCTTGAAATATACTCAGCATATTCTAAATGGCTTTAATTCCACAGTACTTTTAATATAACCCTTTAAACATGAGGGAACACAAAGGGAAGGTTAATTGGAATGGCTAATTAAACATAGTGAAGTTAAAGAACTGGAACACTGGGATTTTGTTTTGATATTTAGCAACATCTCATAACCCTAAGGACATTGATTTAGCCTAAGGTCTGGTATCTTTATAAATTGCAACATAGCCTGGAGACCCAAAGAAGAGACAAAAGGGTTGAGTGCTTGTAACAACAGATTCCCAAAGGAGCCCTAATAACAATTATAACCAACATGATTATTTGCATTACTTTAAAAGTAAATCCATCTCTCAGGTTTTAGTCATTTTGTACTGATCAAGTAGGAGACAAAAACAGTGAGTGAAAATCTGCAACAAAAGCACACTCAATCCCAGGATCTGGAGTACAGGAATTCATGTCTCATGACTCTCTTGTGAAACTGCAGCCACAATATACATTTTCCCTGGATAATCCTGGGGCAATTAAAGCCATTTCCCAAATCTGTCAAGGAGTTATAACAAAATAGTGCTTTTCTGTACTTTTCTAGTCTTTATCACCAGTCTTAGAACAACTTATAGCTAAGAAAACAAATAAAAATATCCAAGGTATAGCTGGTAGAAGGAAGCACAAAGGAGGTGATTTGATGTCCAAACCTGCTCCTCACTACTAAAAAGAACCTGCTCTTTGTGCCTTGCTGTGCTGATATGCCAGAGACAAATCCCATAGAGCAGAAACAGCCAAATTGCACTGAAATGAGAAAGCATGGAGCAACACCAGTAAGATCCTAAACCTTATGTTTCTTTCTGGTTTTGGGACCAGGATCTCCTCTGTGCATCGAGTGGCAGAGGAACATGTAGAGGTGTGACAGAAACCTGCATGGCTGGTATCAGAGACTCTCAGGAGATGGAGAGATGGAAGGGACCTCAAGGATCATTGAGTCCCAGTCCTGCCCTGCTGTGGGCAGGCACACCTCCCACCAGACCAGGCTGCCAAAGCCTCATCCAACCTGGCCTTGAGCACTACCAGGTTTGGAGCACCCACAGCCTGCCTGGGTTATGAAACTTACTGCACAAAATAAACCTTTGCCTTAACGAGCGTATCCAGGTGGCCTTCGAGACACAGCTACAGGTTGCTAAATACTGAGAACAAATCAATAGAGTTGTTTGGGGGGTTGGTGGTGGTTTGTTTGATTTTGATTTGGTTTTTTTTTTTTTCTTTTTTTGCTTAGGGTTGTCTCCCACGCAGTTATCACAGGGACATGAAGAGCTGGATGTTTCCTTTAAGCATTTTCCTCTCTTAGCTCACGGAGAAGCTCCCACAGCAGTGCACATTTGGCTCAGAGTTGTTTACCTTCCCCATTTCTGACATCACCATTCAGCTGCTGCAGTCTCGTAGCGGTGCAGGGATTACAACGTCTGCTGGAAAACATGATGTCTCAGCCTTAGCCATGGTGCCAAGGGAATTGAGAGCACTCCTAAGGATTAAAGCAAGATCCCAGCCGTACTTACATCACCTGAGCACTCAGCATGAGGAGGAGTCACTGTCTATGTTGCTATTAGCCACATGGTTGATGCAAAAGTGCCTAATCTTTTTAGGAATGCTGACTTCTATTAATTTAAGGATACCAAGATCAAATTACTAGAATATTAATGGCATAGATGCATAGAAGATTAATGAACTATATGAGTATGTTGTTTTAGTTTAGTAGCTGGACTGAAGGAAAGCAAGCAGAAATAGAGTGTACATTTATAAAACCTCCAGTAACCAAGCCCCAAGCAATTACCTGCCACATGCTACATCCACAGCCCAAAACCAAGAGGTATATATTTTGCCCAGACTCAGGAATGACGACTAGGTTACAGTTAACTGTTTGAACAGGACAAAAAGGTTTAAAGAAAGGAGCTTGTTTCTAAACTATCAAGGCAAGTGGTGAGGAAGGGCACATTTAAGCATATTTTATGGTGATGAGTGACCTTAAAGCCAACATGTTCCTGCCAAGTTCCTGTTACGATTGCCTCCTTCTATAACCCCAGCTCTGTGGTGCCATTTCACCACACCAGGGACTGAGCACCTGGCTGGCAAGCAGAGCCAGGGACTCCTCCTTGCCCATCAGCATTGCCACGTTCACCCAGTGACTGTTCTTCACTGTGTGCATTTGGGGCGTTCCTGGAATTACACTTGTAATCCTGCTGTCTTCCCAAAGGCCTTCAGCTTCAGGCAGAAGTAGCCCAAGGACAGGTGGGCAAACACACGCTCCAGTTGTAGGCTAAGCTCTTGCCTCGAATGTCCTTACACCTCAGGGACTGCAGATGCCAGATTATGGCCATACACTTGTTTTTATTGTGTGAAGGCTGGCACTGGCCCCTTCCAGCTGCCCCCTGAGCCAGCACACACCTTCCCCTCCCTCCCCTGTCCCGTGTGCGGCACTGCTGCTCATGGAGAACACAAGGAAATCCACACGAGGTTTGGGGAACTTGGAGAATACTTGCACTTGGGTCATATCTCTCTTGGCACCATCTCTCCAAAGACGGTCTACATTTTGATACATAATTCCGATTTCATAAATATGGAGGTGACATTAAATGACTGTGTAAAGCTCTGATCCAGCTCTGAAACAATTTGCAGCAAAAGGTGTTCAGGCACCAGATAAATCTACAAATCTACTGCTTTCATTAATGGCTACAGAATGCTTGAGAGCAGAAAAGGCCTTTATGCACTATATGAAATATTTAACTGGAAACATATTGCCAATAATCAAATATTATGCTCTGAGAAACTTAAATGCAGCTTAAAGGTTTGGAAATTACTGCTGAGATAGCAAATAGTTTGTTCTTTATTTCCAAAGGTCTTGCAAAGTTTTGTCATTGCTTTGCAAAAATATCTGGGAGAAATGTGAATTCTCCCTGAAAAATCCAGCAGCAAAGGACCACTTCCCAGCTGTCTTTGTTTCTCATTTAGAAAAATAGAAAATGGTTTCACAATAATTGCTTTCACTTTAATTCCCTCCACCCTCCCCCCCCCCCCCCCCCCCCCAAATTTCATCAGGAGGAGATTCTGCTCCTAAAAGGGTGGTGTAAGCCCAGAACTACTCTGCTGACTTCACAGAGTCATAAATGAGAGCAGAACAGAGACAATTGCTTTTAAATGGATTAATCAGAGCAAGTTAAATAAAAAGCAGAAAATTCTGTCCCCACTTTATATTCAGGTCAGAATTTGGGGATTTTTTTCTCCTCATTTGCCAGTGTTTCAGGACTAGGAAATAATATCTGAGAATTCTTTTTTCCTTCTTGACAAAGAGCGCTAGTCAAAAATTGGGAACCAGATGGCTGCTTATATATTTCTTTTTTTTTTTTTATTTACTGCAATACTAAAGCCACCATAAAAAAGCAAAGTTGAACAGACAGAGCTAATAATATAATCATTCAAAACACCTGCAAACAGTGCAGATGGGCAATTTCTGTCTGCAAAATCATCAGCGAAAGACCGCCTTCCCATATGGGCAAATCTAGCTGCCTTAGAGCTTCCTGAGCTCTGTCCCTTACCTTAAGAAAACCTGCATTGAGCATATGCAGTCTTTTTATAGCAGAGCAGAAGTGTCTGTATCTGCCTGTTTATTTTAGTTAAATATAACTTACAGCACTTATAGCCCTCTATCAGCGTATTCCATTTGCCCATTGAATGTCCCAAAAGGGCAGAAACCCTGAAGTAGTAAAGCAAACAGCTTTTATTCAGGCACAACATTTACTATTGTTAATGTATATTAATGAACCCAAACACACAAGTTTTATTTCTTCCTGTAAACAGTTACAGTACCAAGGTTGATATTGCTGGGGTCTGTGAGCACATATGTCTATCTTACGTGTTGGTATGTGTTTAATATTGGGTTATGAAATTATTTCCACCCTTATTAAAAAATAACCCCCTCTTCTGGGGGAATGTCATCTTCAGAGCCAGCATAGGCTGGGAGATGGGAAGGGATGAGACCTGGGGAGTTCTGGAGCTGGTGATGCCATTGTTCCCCAACAGGACGGGCTGATTTGTACTTTTCCCAATCTTCCTCACTACCCAGGTCCTCCTCACCAGTTCAAGCCTGGCTGGTGGGAGCTCCACAGTCTAATGGGAACCTGAACTCTTGTGGAATGATCTGCAAACAGCCTCTCTGGCCCCGAGCTCCTCACATTGCCCCAGCACACTCACTGAGTGAAGCACTCGCTGCTGATGTAGTATTTTTTAGTAAAAATCACTAAGAAAACTTATTATCTAACTATCAGTGTTTTACATGAAAATCTTATCCAGAAATTTGCTTCTCCTTCAGGATACATGATGTTGACAAAAAAAAAAAAAAAAGTGCAAATAAACACTGAAAATGAAAGTAGAGCAAAGCCAGGATGTTCCAAGCCAAGGAAATAATCTGCAATACTACTTTATTCAATGAATTCACTCTCTGTTGTGTCTTTGCTCTTACAACGCATAAAGAATCCACAGACCTAACACTTTTTTTTTTAAATACTAGCTGTAGACAAAAATAGATGGCTTAACTACATTTTTACTCTGCTGTTCTTGTTAGGTGTGGGCACCCACACAAACTGCTAAATAAGAAAATGTTTCTTGTTCCAGGATATATAAATTCACTTTGAAATTCCATGTTGTTCCTTACAAAGCTTGGTTTTAATGTATTTATTCTGCCCAGAGTGATCTCAAAAGCAAGTCCAGATGAAGCACAAATGGTCAGGAAACTGCTACACAATTTTTGTGGTTTTGTTGTCTTCAAAAACCCACCTTAAAAGAACTGCACTGGTGAGTGTCCACAGCTAGGACATCATGGAAGGCGGGGGGACTGCAGCTCTCACTGAGGCAGTGACCTTCTCCAGGCATTTTCTGCATTCAGGGTCCATGCATGAGGTCTCTCTGGAAGGAGCTCATTGCTGTGACAGAGCCTTAAATTTCATTTTCTTCAAATATGTGCATAACTTTGAAATTTGCTTTGTATAAATACTTCTTGGCAGTGAAATGCAACTTCTCAAATAGCCAGTGAAAGAACGCAAAAAGAGCAGAAACCAGGCCACAAGGAATGCAAACATTCACAGAAAATATTGTACATTATGCACCTAGTTGGTGAACATCATCATTAGGCCATTTCTGGGATGCACAGCATTAGCAGCTTATTTTGGTGTTTTAACAAAACTATTAGAAAGGGAATATGTCATAGGAAGGGAAGCAGGGGGAACCCAAGTATGGAAAGACCTCATTTCTGTGTTATATATGAATATAATCCTCCAGAAAAGCCAGGTCTGCTCTCCTAGCAAGAGCCTGGGAGACTACAGCTTTTACAATGCCAGCTCATGTAGGAGGAAGAATAAAGATGTAAAGCGTTTGCACAGTAGCTCCATTATTATTATTATTATTAAGTATCTTTCTTTCAAAGTTTCCTAAATGTAACAATAATTTTAATAATTACAAACCCGAGAATACTATTTCTATGGCCAACTGTGTTCCTTGTTTTCCTCCAAGCTAAAGCTCTGCTTTCATGTAATACATAAAAGAGCAATATTGCTCTGATGAACTAAGACACATGAAATATCTAATTAACATTAAAATATTGTCTCTTGTCATTAGCTTCATTTGCACTTTAAGTGTCAGTTCTTGAGAGAGAGGTTCAGAAGCAATGACCTAGCCCCTGAATGAAAAGAAAAAAAAAAAGAAAAAAAAAAAAACCTCAAAAAACAGGCACGTAAGCAAGGCAGAAAAGACAAAGAAATGAAGTGTAGCATACCACGTTCTGAACACACATAGAGCTGCTTTCCTGGGTTCTCCATAAATAAGAGAAATTCCTTTCTCTCTCTTTTTTTTTTTTTTGTTTTGTTTTTTTTTTTGTTTTTTTTTGTTTTCCCACAGTTGAACCTCCTACAGAGACTTCTAGCCATGAGAGGGGCAGGGGTGACACCCATCTCACCCTGTTCCCTGTGCACCCACTTGCAGCATCAGCTGATGTGGTTCAGCCAGCCTGGCCAGGGTTTTTCTGCTCTGGCTGAGAGCTGGTGCTCAGACCTGCACTCACCATCTGAAAGTGCCTTGGCCAGGCCACTGACTGGGTGGCACTTTTGGGGGGAGACACCCTGAGAATCTGCCCTTGGGTCACAAAAACTAAACCCTCCCATTGGCAAATAAGCCAGCTTGACATCTCTAATTAATTTATTCAAACAGATAACCTTTTGTGATAGTCCTGATGGGAGCAGGAAGGCAAAGGAAGATTATTACTTTGATTTCAAACTGACCAGTTTGTTTATCAGGTTCTGGTTATTTATGTTGCTAGGAGGTTTGTGCCAAATGAGAACTGTGTTTATTTATTTATTTGCTTGTTTGTGTTTTTGTTTTGTACCTGGCACTGAAACATGACAGATCCCTTCACAGTGTGCCTTAATCCCAACATCAAGGCACAAGCCTCACAGAACAGCATGGAAGTGGATATGGACACTTTCCAGCCTGGAAACTCGAGGTCAGGTGGAGCTGCATGGTCAGGGCTGGGTGTTTGGGCTCTCCTGGGCTGTGGGAAGTTTGTCTCATTAGAGGACAGAGCTTAGCTGAGATACCTGGAGCAGACGCTCGCCTCCAGCAGCCAGCAATTAACGTGTGCTCAGACAGGGGTGTTTACCTCTGGTCCATGTCTGGTAACAACTTTTTAAATTAAAATCTCTGGGTCTTAAGCAAGCAGAGAATTTTTATTCTGAAACAAAAGACGAATATAATTTCTACAATACAGCATCAATGCCATAAACAAAATAAACTTTCCTCCCATCATCCCCTTAGAAAGACCCACTGATTCATTTGGACTGTTATTACTTTTTCCTTTGTTCTCAGGTTGGCTAGTGCAATCAAATAATAACTCTACAAATTACTCCTATTTTCGGTCCTCCCTCTTCTTGGGAAGGAAGAAGTTTTGAGAAAAAAACACTCTCCTGTCCCCATTTTCTTGACCAGGAGACTTCCCCACTGCTGGGGCCAGAGTGAGCTGTTTTTGGGGTGTTCAGCCCCCTGCACCAGCCAGGGACTGCCACCTTTCCTTTCCAAAGCTGGAGGAGAGTGCTGCTGCTGCCCAAGCAAGGGAGAGCAGGAGAAAATCTACACGTTACATTGGAAACACTCTTCTGCCATGATTTGTCATTTCTGTGTGCTCTCCCTTGTGCCTGGACACCACGATTAAATGCCAAAACATGTAAAACTAATTGTGGCCAGGTAATGCCCTTAGTCAGCACACCTCGTGGTTGCGTTGCTGTTATTCCTTGCCATTTGTAGGTCAGGATCTAATGGATGAGCTTTACAGGCTTGCATATTTCTTTTTGGAGTTCATTAAAGCCTGAAGCAATTGCACCTTAACATTTCCATGCAATTGCAAATTTGACCTCTGGCAAGGGGCCTTGTGAATCGATTCATTTCCAAACCGGTTATGATTTGTTGTATCTGAAAAATTTGGGGGGGGGGGGGAGCGTCCACGTCCAGGCAGCTGCAGGAGACAGCTCCAGAGCAGGGCTTTGCCTGAGCCACCAGGACACATGGAAACCGGGAGACAGTTCTGACACTCATTAAAAACAGTTAATTATTTAAGAGACATCAAGTTTTTCACATGTTAAAAATTGATGGCAAAACAACCGAATGCACCCTATGTTTGGTTAACACCTAAAATTTTTCTTTGACCCTCTGGTGCCAAAGCAAAGAAATTCACAGTTAAAACTTCATGTCTGGGCAATACTCTGTGTCTAACTCACACTGTTTTTACAAAGGGTCTGTGCACAATTTTAAGTGCCATATGTCCAGGGTAAGGAAGAAAAACAACAACAAAAATATAGATATCTACTTCAATTTTTTTTTATTTTAATAATACAGGGATTAAAATATTTTAGAACATAATCTAGAGTAATGACTGTGTCTGATTATAAGTTGTCATTTTCAATGAAGGTTCAGTTAATACTCTTTTAAATTCTTATAACATGAGTTAAGGGTTGTTGAGCTTTCTCTCTTTTTTTTCTTTTTTTTTAAATTTAATTCACTGAAATATACTAAGTTTGTGGAACAGAGACTCCTAAATCTATGCTGGTGGCACATCTAAGGAGCAAGTGGCATATTTAAGGAATTTCCTTGGTTATAAATAAATAAAATCAAGTATTTTTTACATTTTTTAACTGAAAAGTTCACTTCTCTTGATGTCCTGATTGCAAGTGTCTATAAGTGCAAAAATGTAAACTGAACAGGAAATTGCATTTATTTTTGGGCATAGCATAGCTGAAAATCTGCCTCAGCCACAGAGCAGAACCAGACTGGGAACAATTACAAGAGTAGGTCATGAGTTTGGAAAGACTCTTGATCTTAAAAATCTTTTTTGTCACTGCTCTCAATATGCAAAGATTCAGCTCTCAGCTGCAGGCATCTGCTGTATTTTTGCATGATGGACTAAAGGTGTCTTTACTACAAGATGACATTCTGTGTGCAGGTGCTTAGAAAAGGTGGTTGACTCAGAAAACTCAGCTAACACAGTACCAGAGAGGCTATCCAAAATACAGATATAATCTGATTAAGACTTTACTATTTAAAACTAATGCTTTAGCACCCTCCAGAAAGCAGCCAGCTGCACATGTATCATTCACCCTTCTGCCAGTGTCACCCAAGAAGTAATTTACTCATCACTGTTCAAAATAATCAATAACACAGTATTACTCCCCCACATGTATTACTCACTGCCCTGCCTTCAGTTTCTCAGGTCTCAAAGTATAATCCCACAAAAGGTGGGATTCCAATAATTCTAATTATTTGAGATGCGTTGAGCAACAGCAGATAAAAAAATGAATACATTCATACACCTATTTCTAAAACATTCACTATATCTGCATTTTGCTGGCCAAACAAGCTCCCCAAATGAAACTTGTCCCCTTTTTATGCTTGTTCCAGGAGTACACATCTAGTTTCACAGAGTAAACAGTTAATCAAGAGAAACTTCCTTTAATCTATGGCCATGAAAACACTACAAGTTATTTTAAAATTATAAAGGTGAGTCTTGGTCCAGGTCTGTGAGACCACAGTGAGATCTGTCCTCCCTGATCCATGGGAAAATTATCAGCATTGTGGCTTTTGTTAAGTCTTTTCATGCAAGATGTCATTTTTCAGGAATGTACAGTAGTTATCTTGTAGTGAATGCAAACAAAGTTATGAAGTCTACAAATTAAAGATGAATATCCTGTACTTAGACTAATGTAATATACATCATTCTATATTTCCATATCAAAATTTCATCTATTTTAATATAAAATAATTATACCAGATAGGATTTCCATCGCAGCCTGTGACAAATGTCTTATTGCCACACAAGGCAGCACCTCTGGTGGTCCTCACCACCTTTAGATCGAAAGGAAATGGAGCCTGGCAGCTGCTGGGACCTGGCCCCCTCAGAGGCCATCCTTCACTGATTTCAAATTAGTGCATGGCAGATCGTGGGTGCAAAAACAGTGCTTAGATGAGATTCTCTCAATATCCAGCCTGGTTGGTTTTCACTCTCCTGATGCCCCCATGTACACTGTTTTTCTGTGACAGTCCTGAATGGGGAGCTGATGAGAAGAGGCTCCTAACTCACTCCTCATTCAGAGGAGCGAAGAGAAACCCCTCTGTGCTGTCATCTGGGCCTGTCTCCTCCCAAAGCTTTAGGATGGCAATGAATCCCTGGCATGGAGCAGAGGCAGGACTCCTCACCTCAATTAAAACTGTGGCTATGCTAGCACAAAATAAGTGTTGCCCTTTCTGTGAACATGCTGTTCTGCCGCTCCTGGGAGCTCCTGGCTGCAGACCAGTGGGGATTTGGGTGAGCACACGGAGCCTGATGCAGTGCCATGAAATCCTGGCACTGTATCCCTGAAGCCCTGGAAGCATCACAGCAATCTCAGCAGGGCAATCCACTCTGGCGAGACTCCTGGACTCTGCACTGACGCTGCAGACACGGTGATGCCTCACTTGCAAAGCCTGCTCGCTGGGAGCTGTCCTGGGATCCTCACGAAACGCTCCCGGGGCTTGCACAGGTGTGTTTTGCACAAACAAAATCACCATGCTTTGCAAAATCTCAGCTTTGGACATTTTACAAGAAAACTCAATTATGCAGTAGCAGCAGTGATGTGAGGAGGACAGCAGCATCCAAATTCTTCCTGTCCTTTAGCTACTTTTATCATTTTGTATCTGGTTTGCGTGGCAAGGAGGGGTTCCAGGGTGGCTTCTGTGGGAATCTGCCAGAAGCTTCCCCTGTGTCCAAGGGAGCTGATGCCACCATGGCTGGCCCAGGCTGAGCCCACCGGCACTGGTGACAGTGCAGCAGCTGGAGAGAGGAGTGAGAATGTGCGAGAGGAGCAGCTCTGCAGACAGCAGGTCAGTGAGGAAGGAGCGGCAGGAGCTGCCCCGGGTGCCAGAGCACAGATTGCCCTGCTGCTCACAGTGCAGCCATGGTGAGGCAGCTGTGCCCATGGTCCACAGGAGAGCACAGATGGGGGGATCCTTGAGCAGGGGGATGCCCAAAGGAGGCTGTGACCCCATGGAAAGATCACCCTGGAGCAGCTCCTGGCGGGAGCTGTGGTCCCACAGAGGGAGAAGCCCAGGCTGCAGCAGGTTTGCTGAGAGCCCTGGTGAGAGCAGCTGTCCCTGAAGGACTGCACCCGTGGGAGGGATGCACGCTGGGGCAGTCCGTGTCCAGCTGCGGCCCGTGGGAAGCACTCGTGTTGGAGCAGCGAGTGGAGAGCTCCTCTGTGTCTCCAATGGCAGGGCTCCGTCCTGGAGCAGGGGAACAGCCTGAAGGCTCCTTCTTCTGAGGAGGAACGAGTGGCAGTGTGTGATGAACTGACCACAGCCCCTTTTCCTGCCCCCCGTGGCTGCTGTAGAGGACTGGGTAAAGCAGATCTGGACTAAAGTTAAGCCTGGGAAGAAGGGAGGGGTGGGGGAACACTCTTTTAAAATTTGGCTTTGTTTCTCATTGTCCTAATCTGATTTGATTGGTAGAAAAGTGGGGGTTTTTCCCAAGTTGAGTCTATTTTACCCTTGACAGTAATGGGTGAGTGATTTCTCCCTATCCTTATCTTGACCCATGAGCCTTTCTTTGTATTTTCCCTCCCCTGTTCAGCTGAGGAGGGGAGTGACAGCCTGGCCTTGATGGGAACCTGGTCTGTCCCCCCCAGGGTTAACCCACCACTCATATTTGCAAAATGGATATATCTGTTATCACCCATATCAAAGGCAACGTGTAGGGCAGCAGAGGGATTTAGAGAGACTTAATAACTGTAAAGTGGTGACAATACAGGGATGGTGTTGGGAAATAGCAAAACATTACTTTGGCAGGTGAATAATTTGCGCCCCAAAGCCACTGTGAGCAGGAAGTGACCTCTCGTGTCAGTTTAGCTACTTCTGCCCACTGGACTCTAAATGTCATGCAAATAAATAAAGAAATGACAGGTAGACTATTTTTAAATTTCAGAATAATTCTTCCTCATTTTCCCATGGAAATGTGTAGCACAGTTTAATCACAACTTGAGCAAAGGCAAGGTTGTGGCTTCCCTTTTACCTGCCCACTACCCAGGTGGTTCTAATGAAATAATTTAGAGGCTCCATGCAGAACAGCAACTCATTCCTCTTCAGTTCCTATTTTGAGTTTCTCTAGTACTCAATCTCTTTGTCTGCAGGATGAACCCTCAAGTGCTCAGCACTGGAAGTGCTCTTTCCAAAGTCAGCACACATGCTCTGCTGCCTGCAGGATGTGGCTGCTGCATTGGTCCCCCAGGAGAAAGCACCAAGTCATGAAGAGAAGTCAAGTCAGTGCTCCTGTCTCTGAAGGAAATAACTAACTTGCTGCCATGTCACTAGCAAAATCTGTGGGACTGTGATTTGAGGAGTGGATTTCTGAGGAACCTGCTTTGCCAGTACAAAGTATTTCTGTCTTTCTTTTTTATTAACAACAACTAAATGAACCTCAAAAATTATCTAGACTGAATGACAACAAAACAAACTAAAATTAGTAACAGTATACTCATTGCCTAGGGCAGTGCTGAACTGATGGCTGATGTGATGGTGACAGACAAATCCTTATTCCCATTCTAAATTCTGTCTACTAAATAAATAAGTAATGCCATCAATAGCATTTCCAGAAATTGCATCCAACTCCTGCAACTTTTACACTATTATTGTATTGCTTGACTAACTCTGCAGCATAGCTGAGTACCTGGTCTGACTCAGAAGTAGCACCACAGCCAATAAACTCATGAAGAGAGATTGGATAAGCTAGTGTGAGGTATTTGATGGATAATATCCTATATTAATCCTTAGTAGAAATCCAGTACTTGTCATGTCTTTTTTTTCCTCTACACCAACCTTCTGTAGTGTGGAAATATTTTCTAGATATTCCTGATGTGTCTCCTTGTTTCTCACCTTTTTTTTTTTTTTCATATCAGCCCTGATAACAAAAAGAAAAAAAATATCGGAATAGCACCTATCTAGACAGAAAGACAAGCAACAAAAAAAAGGTAGCAGGTCACATCAGACATAGCTAGAAGATCTGGGGGAAAAAATATAACTGGATCTAGGCAAAGTTACCTGTACCTTTCAAAATTTTTAGGCCGATAAGCCGAGTCATCCTATTTCTGTATCTTTGGATTTCTCAGTGACTGAAGCCATATTTTTCTGTTTGTGTTCATTAGAAATCCCTTTTACAAGGACAGGATTGAATCTGAAGTGTTTGAATACACCATATTTCTTCCAATAATATAAAAAATGCCCCTTGCCTTCCCTGCTGCAGAGGAGCTTCAACACCACTTCTGAATCATCTCCTATTGCCCCAGAATAAAAACTCCAGAGAAAAATAAAATTAAAAAATGTATTACATGACTGGATGTGAGTGCTTCCTAATTTTAGCTACTTTTTGAGTATTTTCCATTTAACTTCCCCTCTGACACCTCTGCTTTTCTCTGGTTTCACTGGTACCAGCATTGTACATCCTGGGGATTGCTCACAGAGTAGCAGGAGAGTTGAGAGCCAGTCACACAGCTTGGCTGGGCTCCCTCTTGCTCATCATCCATCAGGATGCAGTGGTGGGATCCATCCCTAGATAAATATACCTTTAAGGTTCCCCTCATATAATTAGGCCACTGGAGCATCTGATGAGTACAGCCTCCCTCTCTGAGCTCCTTTCTACAGCTGGTACTTCCTGGTGAGGTTTTCAGAAACCCCACAGCTGGGGTTTGAGGCTCTAAGGTATTGCAGCATTTCTTTTCCCAGGCCCTGAGCTAGGCACACTATCTGTGAAAGAGAGAGAGTCAAAATGAATAGATTCAAATCTTACAGAAAGTGATTTAAGTCCAGCACATGCTTTGTGGCACACTTCAAAATAAGAAGTCTGATTTCCATGCAGGTATGTAATGCCCCTTAGGCAATTCTTCATAAAATCATGTTATATTATGGACAGAACAGTGTTCCCTCTGATGGAAATGCACAGAGCTCATACCTTCTAGAGTCTGACTGTCCTGGTGGGACATGAAAATGATCGCTGTGCTCTTTGCATTGCAGCTTGGTTTGTTTTCCTTTGTCCAGGGCTGCCCTCCAGTGCAGCCATCCAACAAGGCTGGATGGCAGATACCTCTGTGCTGTGTGTTCAGAACATTTACAGCACCAGAGAGAACTCATCAGCTGTATGTAGACTTATTCCTCTGGCTATCAAGATTTTCAGGAAAGGCTAACAAGCCCCAAGGCCTTCAGCTCATGGTGCCTTGCTTGGGACTATTGAAAGCAATCTGGCTGGCATCCAGAATTTTTTGAGTGCACAAGGTTTTGCAGCTTTGAAAAATCAGTTTACAGCATAACAAAACTCTCATAACAAAACTCTCACCAGGCTGCAAGGAGTCTGCGTGGTGTTAGACAATTTAGTGGCAGCATTAACCTTGCCATAAAAGTGTGAAGATCTTCATCTAGACACGCTTTTATCAGTTATGAAGATGTACAGCCCTTTCACAGTGGATAGAAATGTTGGGTTTGGGTCAGAGAAGTCCTCAGCTGGATTAGAAGTGTGCTAAAGATTAGATTGAGCAAGGTGGTGCTATATATATCTATATGTATATATATACGTACACACGCACAATCTTCTGCATCACTTTGCATAAGTGTTCTGAATCATTCATTATGCAATGACCCTGAAGGAAATCCAAGAGGGCCAAACAATTGTTAATAATGACACAGAAGAAACAGAAAACTACATACCTGCTAGGAGGTAAGGAAGAGAGGAGAGCCATTGGGTAATTCACTGAATCCATTTATTTTGATATTACATGAAAACTCCACTTAAAAGCTGTGCTATAGTATGTGCAATTGCACTTGCACTCTTAACTTGGAGATACAGGAATACTTTGAAGTACAAAGTTTAGCTCCCAGTTGCACACAGAGATGATGCTTTCTGCTTTTACCAGTATCTTCATTACATTCTTCTGCAGCATGAGCTTATCTATTTATATGTACCTGTTTGGTCCATGAAAAATAAGTTTTGGTTTGAATTTGTTTAATTTTAAGGGAAATTATAGGGCTCTAAAAACAATGAAATCAACAAAAATGAAATTAAGGTGGAGACCAGTTAGGAATTACTCTGCCAAAAGATACATAAAGATGTCTGTATGTTTCAGTTAAGAATATTATTTTTTTCCAGACAATGATATATTAAATAACAGATTTTGTAAACCTTCATGCTACTAAACTGCTTAATGCTAAGAAGTGAAATCCATAAGGTGCTTTTACTGGGCCTTCACTCCATTCCACAAACACAGCCAGATGGATTAAGGTGAAGGAATAAAAACATGTTCTGAGGATGTCATTGCTGTGACTCATACCTGAGGCTCCCCAGAAACGAAGAGTTTGGAGGAGACAGTTGTCTTTGAAGCACTGTCTTGGCACTCCCCCAGGAACAGTTCTGGTGGAAGAAAAGCCATGAGGGAGAAATACCAAAAGCTGAAGTGGCATTGGGATTCTTCTCACTGCATTGTCCTTGCTTATGGGCCTCAGGGGTTGCAGGGGTCCTGACTGCCCTCTCTGGACCAAAAAAATTTTGTTCTTTTTCCTAGTAGAGAAAGATTGGTTGAACCTACCCCATTCCTCATTCCCCTTTTGGAAAGGGAAAGAAGCATTGAACTTTTTGAGCCCTTATACCACTACTGACAAATGGCAGTCAGGGAGTTTTACACACGGCAACCAGCAGGGTGATGAGGCACAAGTGGTCACTTGCACACTGCAGTAGTTTTGCAATAATAAATGCTTATTTGCTTTGATTCTTCCTAGTAGTGAGCAGAGGTTGCATGGGTAGACCATTGAAACAATCAAATATGGATTTAGGCAAAGAATTTTGAAGATTTGTGGCTTTATATTGGCCAACAACAGAAATGAACTGCAATTATTTTGATATTTGGGATGGCTGTATTAGTACCAACAATATTTAAGGTGAACTTCAAAAGATGTCTTTGTCTGTTGCTGAAATAAAAGGGTCTTTCCTGTCTTTGTGTTATATTTCATTACAATGTATGATTACCTGTCCAGAACAGATCTCTTGGAAGGGAGCAAGAGCTATTGTCAGATTAACTAGAGCCATATGTCTGCAGCATAAATCCATATAATGGAGGGAGTCACATACCTGGGAGGGTGGATGGATGCCCCAAAGAAGAAACAGAGAGTGAGAATAGCTGCTGAGCTGGAAATCCAGAAACTTTTTTAGCAGCTGAAGTGTTACACTGTTTGATAACAGAGCATTTGAGTTTGCATTTAGGCAGAAGCAGGCTTGGTGTCATGCTTTGGGGTCTGGATCCTGCAGAGCGATGCAACAGTCCATGGCATTAGACCACTTTGTGGCAGTTTTAATCTGTGGGTTTTCACATGCTGTCAGGAAAGCTTGTGCATTGCACGGATTCTGTGTCAGGTCTGAGCATCTCAGAGGGCTCTGATGGGAAATTGAGCATGACCAACATGGCCAGGAGAACCGCTGGACACAAACAGTGCCCAGGACAGCCACAGTGCACACCTCAGAACCACCTTTCTGGGGCAGAGTACCTATAACGAAACCCTGCAGGTGGGCTTGCCCTGAGAACTGCTCAGCCTCTGAGGCATGTCCTGGGTGCAGGCACTGCTCCTTGTCAAGGATCGGGCCCTGTCTAAACCAGGCTAATTATTAAGTCATCTCCTTCCCATTAACTTGTGAGGAAAATTACCCTTCTGAGTTTGAATGACAGAACAGCATTAAGAGTATGCACCTTTTATTTTTTCTTAAATCAACCAAACAGAAAATTCACAATGAGGATGATCTTATAATTACACACACATCAGAACAGAGAGCATGATAGTTTGCTCAGATTTCTTTGAGCGTTTCTTTAGAAGAATTTGGGAGGAGAGAGGGAGGGAAACATTCATTGTAAATCAACTTTGGCATGAAACTTTTGCAAAAAGGTGCCCAACATGCATTACATTCTTTGTTCGGTGTTTTTCCTACATATGAAGCCTTGACAACCTGCTATTCTATGATTGATGCACTTATTTCTTCTAAAGTATCACTAACCAAGCATATCATTTTTATACAGTAAATGTGTATTCAATTTCCTACAGTTTGACTGCTAAACAGGCTCAGTGGTAAAACAAATATATACTGCTGCAGTGCACTGTTAAGGGGAACCAATGGAAAACTTTGGAATATTTTTCATTCGTGTTCCCTTTGCTTTTAGTGGCAATGAAATCACAGCAGGGGCACATGCTAACTATCCATATTTTTATGAAAGTTGTACTGTCATTGGGTGAAGTCTCCAACTACTGCAGACTTTGTACAATGTTAATAGGAATATTATGATTCATATATTCTTGCACAATAAAGCAGAATGACATATCAGGTTTGCAGGCTCTCCTGACAAGGTATGAGGTATTTATCTGGGTTTGTACACCACAGGCTTATCAGCCGAGTATCTGAACGACTATTGACATCATTATCATTCATGTATTCATAAAATGTTTAGGGGTCTCCCAGTTACATTCTACCAAGTACGGAGTTGCTCCTTCTTAGTGTGAAATAAAATATAAACTGAAAGAAAAAGAATTCAAAGTCCTGCAGGCTTAGCATCGGATCCCTGGCACTCCTGGACCGGGCAGGAGGATAATGGATCTGTGAGAATTCATGTATGTTTATGATGTACGAGGCATTTCAGCTGACATTGAATCAGGTCAGTGGGTCCATTGGACAGGATGCAATGTCAATGGAACTGTTATGTATTATTGATGTCAGTCACAGAATAGATAAAAACATTAACAAAATAGCTTCCATTGTCATTTCTTTTTTTTTTTTTTCCCCTCAAATGACAAAAGGCACCAGCCCTTATTAAACACACGAGGCCTCCAACATTTCTGTTTCTCTAACAGTTTTGACTTGGAGAAAAGTTAAGAAATTAGAATATACTGACAACACTGTATTTTTATATGAGAAGAATGGCTTAATTCCATTCACTTATATTTTCATTTGTGGAATTAAGTTTTGCCTGCAAAAGAGAAATCCACTCACTCTATGTCCCCTTCTGCAAATTGTTAGGCATCGAAGTTTTTTATTAACTACATTTTTGCTTATCTCCAGATTATGAATTACTATACCAATGATCCATAAGAATAATTCTTATTTACATTGAAAGCAACTTTAAACTGCTTGGTCTGTGACACTGAAGCACATATTAGCACTTCTTCACACTGCCAAAGACATGAAAGGACCGTCATGCAAACCACACCCAATGGACAACTCAGATACCTAAAGTAAGAGGACATGTAAAAATTAAGTTTTTAACATGGATTATACCCATTTTACCCAACCTCCTCCCTAGACATGCAAACCACTTAGGCTGCTGCCACAACTGACCCATTCCTAAGATAGTATCCTCAAGCCCCACCAACATCTGAGCTGTTTTAAATGCTGTGTTAAAAATAGGTATGTATTAATAAATATTTGCAGGATTTAACACCTCATGAGGAGGGAAATAAGCACCTAAAGACTACAGACAGTTTCTTGGCATTCCAGATTATCCCAATCCCTTTTGTGACATTTTAAAATTTAAAGCAAGTAAGTAACACCATAAATTTCAATGGGGATCTGCATGCACTTAAAGGTTGCACTGCTTCAAAGCACAAACCAAACACTGTATTTGCCAGTCAGCTCCATAAAGGGATAGGGAAAGGTATTTAACTAATTTACATGCTTAGAGTTGTTTTGTGCTCATACCTTTGGCGGGCTCATCTGAGATTTACACATTTGCTCCTGCACCCATGGAAGACAGCTTTGTTCAGAGCAAAATTTAGTAAAATAAAAAATTTTAGTAAAGATTATGACCTAAAGCAAATATCATAAAGTTAAAGGAAATGCATTCCAAAAAAGATGTGTCTCTTTGCTTGTTCCCGTCTAATGAAGGATTTGCTTGATCCTTCACTTTGGTAAAGTTATTTCTATATAAATTATTGCTTAATTTCACCATGATGTTCAGAACACCCTGTGTCAATTGGTAACTTTTGGGCACAAAACCACCCCAGAAGTTCCAGTGTTAGACATTTGAGCCCCTGTCAGCAAACTGGCCTCACCTCTGGAACTGTAGGAATTTGCAAAGTAAGGAATTTTAAGAATGACACAACCTGACTGAGACTTTGTTGATTTTCACAATAATCCTATTTAAAAAATATTTTTCTTGCATCCATCCCCTGCAACTTATCTTTGTTCCCTAGTTTTTTGTTTTGAACTAGGAATGTTTATAGAGACATTAAAACTATAATTTGTGTACTGAAATTGCTGCCAAAGATAGGCTACCACTATACATAAGTGTTATCTTCAGAAGTGAAAGCAGAGTAATAATCTTTCTTTCCTCTCTCCCAAAGAGATACCACTAATTAGGAATTCTTTGATCCCACTGTCTCTGAGCAGAGACTGCTACAGGAAAGGTCATCAGGCCCCTGGCACAAGTATTCAACCTCTTACATGTAAGTGGACCAGGTTTTACAAAATATCATGCCATTTCTCTGAATAATTTATTTGAATAGTTGCTGTACCCATCTTTGGTACCCAGCCTCTATCATTTATTACATTTGGTGCCAATTCCACAATTCTCTCCTAGTTCTGAATCAGGAACAAACATCAACCACTAAACATTCTTTAGATTTACCGGTGGTGCAATGTGCTTGCTCCATCCCTCGGTCCAAGCGGGATTTAAAGGATGCAACACCCAGAGGAAAGTGCAAGAGGTGGTTTTTGGTTTTGTCGCATGCTCCTAACAATGCAGGAACCAAGCAAAAGTACAGTAGGTGACTCTTCTGTGTTAGAGACTGTCCCTCGGGTGGGTGAAGAAAAGTCATTTGCCTCTGTCTCCCCACAGTCCCAGCAGCACGGACAGGGTGAGCTCACGCTGCAGGAACCAGGCTCATCCCTCTGCCCTACATGCTGGCAATGCAGTGAAGTTCATATGCACATTCCCCATGAATATAACCCTATTTAACAAAGACTGCACACTATTTGTTCCCCTTCCCAGGTCTTTCCTTCCCTGCTAGCAAGTGGCTGTTGCAGTTAATTTAAGGAGATCCCTCCTAGGCTGTCTTTGCTCGCAAAACCTCGTGCTGTAAAACAGATAACTGAAATTTTTTAAGGCCAGGTTCTTAAAATATTTTTAAACTTGTCCTTCCCCCCTGCCCCAAGCCTTTTGATGTAAGGAGAAAATCTCACACAGTGCCTACCCTTATCTCCCCAAGAGAAAACAAAGAGAGTTAAAGGCAAATGTCTTCTGCAGAGACTGCCTTTTCTGTGCTGCTCTCCCCACTGTGTGCCAAATAATGGCATCTGTTCCTGCTGTTCTTTAGTTCCCCCATCCAGCGTGTTTTCAACTTCCTGTGAAAATTTGTGGTTCTTAAATCCAAAGGTCACGTTTAACACTTAAGTTCAGTTTGGAAGGATTTGGATTTGTTTCTCATAATTCCCCCCCCCCCCCCCCAGCTCTCTTTTGAGAGTAGACAAAAGGCTTTCACCCCGTCTTTGCACTGAGTGTTTTACACACTCCAGCATACATCTCTGCAATCCGGGTTAATACTCTGCGAAATATCCACTCGTGTATTGATAAGCATTAAAGGATTGCTCTTTCCATGCCTTCTGCCAGGGTTCAGTGTGCTGTTAGCAGCACAAGCTCCTCTCACACAGCCCTCACTGTATGATCAGTCTGCAGTATATAGGAATTCTCTCTGTCAGGTCTACAAAAAATTCAAGCTGAATATAAACAAAGCCACATTTCTAAGCAGAGGTTCTTAGAGTGAATAGCCAAAATTCTACTCAGTTATAGATGATGGTTTTCTGCAAGAGGAGCTGAACCCAGATCATCTAATTAATTATTTTTTTACTTGTTCAACTGGACTCAAACTGGGATCTCAGAGCTGAAATGCCAGTGAAAAAAAATAGCTTTCTGCATTTTACAGGAGGGAGGCTGAGCTGGTTTGATTATTGATGTATTGTAGGCCTCTGTTTATTCATTATTTCCCTAAAATATAATTTTTAGAAGTGCTTATTTGTGAGCCTAACAGATTCAGTAAGAGATTTTGCGGCATAATTTTAGAGAGACGGGCAAGGAATCAAAAGCAAATACATAATTTTCTAGATTGACAGAAAGGAAAAAAAAGGCCAAGAACCCCATAGTTTCCTTTCTAAAATTAAGAAAGACGGTCTGTGCACATTACTGAACATTTATGTACCAAGCAACTGGGCTGCTCCGCAGAGCACCGGGCAAGAGCCAGAGGATTTGGGCTTCACACTGCCTGTGCCTACCACACCTTCAGCCTGAGACTATCTTTTCTGGCTGAAATTTTTTTCCGGCAAATGCCACTTTAGAAATAAATGGAAAATATATCCTGATATGGTAGGGATTTAATGATGTCATTTTAAAAGTGTATTGTACGTTTCATTCCTCTTCATTTGAGAAAGGGAATAAACCTCAGCTGTCTGGTGCTGTATGCTGGCTCCCAAGATTTTCTCTGCCCTTAATATACAAGAGTGGGCAGAAGCCTTCATGTCCTTTAGTCTGCACACCCTGTGGATCTGGCATGGTCTCTCTCGTTTGGTCCGAGAATCAGATGCTATTTCTGGTCTGAAGACATTTGTTCTCAATTGCCTACACAGTTCAATAGGATTTTAAGGTACATTTGTTAGGGATTATAAAGCACCTAAAGATGTATCAACTGGAAGGGTCAATACAAGATCAGGCTGTATTGTGTTACAGCGTGTTGCATTATGTGGTATGTCTCAATTCGCTGTTGGAAACCAGATGTGGCAGACAAGCCCAGCCTATTTTTTGAACATTTGTAGATACCTTTGAATTATGCCATCAGTGTTTAAAGATTCCCACAAAGATTTCTTGAAGTAGATTTTCTCAAGTCTTCCAATCACTATCAAAACCTCAAAATCTGGTGGCTAATTGAAACGCTCTATCCCAATCCAAAAAATAATAAGCATAAAAAGAACGCTTTCATCTTTCATTCATAATATATAGGGAGCATGGTATGAATTTGCTACCTGTAAGGTGTGTTGAATTTTTAATCATCTATATATTTATGGTAAAGAGTAACACATTACTTCTAGCACACAAAAGCTTATGGCATACGATTATCCTTAATTAATGGGTAAGTGCAAAGCTTTATTATTCAATGAAACTGATTTATTATCTTAATTCTCCAACGTTCTACTTCATGTTTCCATTGAAACCATTGTTTGCACCATGGTAACCAGTAACACCATATGTACGTGATCTCTTTTATGACCTCTACGCAATTAGATTTTATTATTTTCTTAAAGCTGAAGTGCTGCCTGTGCAAGCGGCCTGGCTCCCCACCCCATAACCCAGGGACGGGGTGCTCACCGCTCCTTCCTGCCATACCCAGGTGGGATTTCAGTGTATCATTATACCCCCGGGTGTGTTTTTTGTCCTGCACACATCCCCGCTCTCCCTCTCCCAGCACAGCGTGCCTGCCTCCCTGTCCCTGTCTCCTGAGCCTGGCACAGCCAGTTAACTGAAAGGACGTGAGAGGAGCTGCCTGGTGGAGAGATCCCCAGCTAATTGCTAGTCCTAACAGGCACAATTAGCCGCTACAAGCCCTTTGAGATGGCCCTGGGCTTCTCTCAGGTAACAGCCATCACTAGATAAAGGCTGAAATATGCTGCATTTAGAGAGACACTTGCAGACAGGGATGTCACAGGCTGCCAATTATGCTCTGCCTGTACACAGTCACTTCCAAGAGCCAGACAAGACACATACACCTGAAGTTAAAGGGACAAGATGTGTACTATTTTGAACTACACAAGTGTGGGCCACGTGAAGATATAACCCTTCTCAAATTAGGTCGTGTCACCTTTTCAATTATCAGTTCTTGATCAAGTTCTTCAGTGTTTTTGAACATTTACTGCAAGCAGTAAGTCCTGGAAAGCTCAGCAGGAGAGGGATGCTTACATTTTTGCTGTATGTGATGCTACTTTAAGCAAAGTTTCACCATCACCACACAGATGAAAATTGCTTGACAGGCCTCTCTTAACCAAACAGTGATGCTCTGCCCTGTTGGGACTGCAATCCATCTATTCTTCACAGAGGAGAGGCAGGCTAGAACATGTAAGGATTACTTTGGAAATTAGTGAGTGTCTCCCATTTTCCATTAAAAAAATTACCTTCTCCAGCATTTCTATCAGTACATTCTTCCTCTCAAAAAAAAAAAAATGAACTTCTGTCCAAAAACAGAAGCCTAAAAAGCCTGAAAAAGCCCAACACATGAGATTTTGAGAAAGATCAGAAAAAAATGGGCAGTTTCAGGTACCTATCACAACAGAGGACTCCAGCAACAGCATCCTACAGAAAATCACTATAGATCAGTGCATAAAAGTTCAAACGTTTCAAATTTGGAGACTCCAAGAATTTTAAGATCTAAATCTAAGTTGTAGTCATTGGTATTGAAAAACAATTTCTGAGACATATAACGAGCACAAATTCTGGCCCTGGAGTTAACCTTAGTTAGTCACTCAACTCCCACTTGCACACCAATTTTAAGAGAGACCCACAAAAACTGTACACAAAACTTCCTCTGAAGAAAACTTCTTGTTTTGTTGTTCTGAGAACTGAAATGGTTCCACTGTTTACCTTCAGGTCACGTATCTCCTGCCCTTCTGATAGAACATCAGATCTCCAACACGATTAACAGCATATTCTCATGGTATTCATCAAAATCTGCCAAACTACCTGTAACAAATCAAACTACAATTCAATAGTAAGAGATTTCTATTTATTTCTTATTTAATATCTTGAATATTTCATCTTTATTCCTTTTTCTTTTTAATAGCATCTTAAAGATCAGCTTCCAACTCATATCACATCTAGTAGAGCAGATTAATATTCAGAAGTCATCTTCCCCAATTCCAACTGATACCACATAGGAATGGCTCTTTCTGTTTAGGAGTCTTAAGACTTCCTTTAAATTTCCCCAAGAGCTTTTTGATCTTAATATGGACAGTATGCAAAGACTCAAATTATTAATTATGGAATAGTTAAATTCTGTTAAAGGATAAAAATTACTTGACGAAGCTTGTTTCACCTCCCCAGAATTAACAATGAAGCTCCAAATGAAGGTTCATAGGTTTTGTTGAGCCTCTGTGTTCTTACCTACGTGGAAGGAAAAGGAGACCAGTGAAAGGATCAGCAAAATATGTTACCTGCTCTTGGGCATTTCTGATAATGATCTACTGACTGATAATTCCAGTTACAGATTGTTTGACTAGATTCCAGGTAAAATAACCCAGGCAACCTGTGACATTCCCAGTGTACATTTTAGATTCCAGAGGCATTTTATTAGTTAGTTACAAACAAGTTTGTTTTCCTTATAAAAAAAGGAGTGGATGTATTTGAAATATATGCAAAATCAACATGCTAATATTTGATTGCAAACCCAGGAACAACCAAAAAACTAAAAGGAAAGAATGAGTGCTCTATTATTAAAATAGCAAAATAAATAGATATACATTTTTTTTCCTTTTCACAGATACATTTGCAACCAAATTAGCAACAAGATCTCCTCTAGTATAAATAAAAAAGGCTTGCACTTACCTATTAATTAAGAATAATGGAACGCCATAAGCTTTTGCATGCTAGTGGTACTGTAATTTGTTACTCTTCTCTACAATAAATATATAGCTGATTAAAAATGCAGTGTGGCTTTCATACATTAAATTCATACTGCACTGTGTATTGATTCCCTTTGCTCATCCTGGTAGCCCACTGCCTTCAGGGCAGGTAGGTTGTGACCCTCTCAGGTAAGGAAGAAAAAGCCTCTGGCAAGGCAGAGAGGTTTAGGAGCACAAGTGTCCCAGGCTGAGCTCTTCAGTTGTCCTGACCCAACTTACCCAGGAACTCCTGCAGCCTTTCTGCTCCATGGAGAGACAAAAAATCCAGCTGGTCTCCTCTGGCACAGGGTTTCCTACCTCCCTGTCAAGCCATCAGCTTTGGAGGCTTTAGGGACTAAACAGGGCTCAAAGAAAGCAGATTCTCCTTCCCAGCTCAGAGGTTTGGTCCATTGCTCTGGTGTCCCATCTCCAGCTGTGAGTTATCAAATGGAATTACCACCTCTAGCTTTCCTCCTTTCCATCCTCAAAAGTCAGGGATGAAAAGTTACAATGGAATATATCTGGTAATTTGTAAGGAAGAAGAGAAGCAAATGTGCCAAGGACAAAGTCCTGATAAAAATGAAATAAATTTCCAAAGCAAATCAACAGACATGGAACTTGTAGGCTCCTCTATGGGGGAGGAAAAAAAAAAAAAAAAGAGAGAGAGAAAATTAATTATGATAATCAGGTGACTTATTCCTGTTAGAAACAGGATTATTGTGCACACCACTGTGTGTGCTCCTCAAACATTCTGCTGCCTATGGCTTCACACAGCATTGAGGTCTTTTTACAAATTGACTAATTAGGCCCAAATCACTCCAGGTGCTGTTACATCAACGTAAATATCCCAACTATCCTTTTCATGGTGACCACACCTGAACCCAGAAATTATTATTTACATGTGTAATTTAAAACAGATGCATTTTAAACATCCACTGACATATATATAAATGACAACAATCCAAAACATTATGCCATGGGACCAAATTAAGCCCATCCAATATCTTCACATTTCAGACTCTCTGTAGAAACTGATTTTTTTTTTATTTTAAGATGTCTAAGTCCTCACTCATGTGGCACAGAAACATCTATGTATGTTTTTTCTATAAATGGCTATTTACAGGGTCTTTTTGACTGCAAAACCAAATATTTAGAACACCACCTGTGAGAAACTGAACTTGTCACCCTTGCTGTAGCCTCTTTCATCTAATTTGGGTCAATTGTCACTCTGTACATGTTAACACTACCTACTTAATTGCTATTAATCTCAGCAGATGAGGAGAAGTGAAAAGTTGGTTCTCCTTGCTCCCTGAGGGAAATGCAGAAGGGAAAAAGATAAAAAAGGAACCAGAAAAAAAAATATGGCTAGAGAAGAAAATAAAAGATGAACAATATACGATATTGTCCCAGAGAATGATAAGAAATGTAATGATCACATGGTCCAAGAATAAGTCATGCAGACATCACTTCAGTCCTCTCTGCTAGGGCTGACTCTCTGTGCATGATCACTGGGGCTGCTCTGACAATCACAGAATCCTCTTCTGTCACCTCCAGAGGTCTGTGACATCCAGCCAAGGAACTTCCAGCATGACTCAACATCACAACATGGAACAGAGTGTTCACCCTGTGACTAAATAACTAATTTTAGCACAGTACCTGCTACATGGAGAAATACTAGGTAAGGGGGAAAAAAGAACCAAAACAAACCTGAAATTCAGATGAAGTTTAGGTTTTTAGATTAACCATCTTCCTTTATAAAACTGGTCATGTATCTTTAGGAGTCCAAATGTCAGTTTTACGTACTAGCCTTCAACATACAGTGTCTGACTCCAGGGTGGTGGAGCTTCTGCCCATTACAAACTCTAAGAGAAGTGATACCAACTCATTCACTAACAATATTTGCTGCACTTGGACTTAACAGGTGTAATATTGACTCTGGATAAGGTGTGGTTTTGTGACATCTGATAGGATCTGAAACCAGAACAGTTTGGCCGTAGGACATAAGATACCAGAAAATAGAGAGGCAAGGAGATAAATTGTGTGAGTCCACCTGATCAATCCATCTGAGCAGAGTGCTGGTTTCCTGAACCCCAGAAAACAGGAATGTAAAATATCTCTTCCTTGATAGGCCTGGCAGATGTGATGCCAGAAATAATTCTACTCTGATTTATTTTTTGTAGCTTTATCTAGTTCCCTATATTAAACCTACAATCCTAAAATAATTTTAGGGACATTTATTTTTATGTCTACCAACAGTAGAGTTACCCAAATGTTAAAAGCCTATGCTCATAGGCCCATAAAAGCACTGTTGATTAGATTGCAGTATTTCAGTTTTTAGTTATCAACACTGACACTTTGGGAAAAAATTGAGTACAATATACTTTGGTACACATTGCAGTGTTTTTAACCATTTAGTCAGTACCACGTACATCAAATAGACACCATAATAAAACAGAAATGCATTAAACATACATCTGGAAGCACTTTGTAACTGACTTCTGCTTATGAAAATGACTGTACATAATTTCATCATTCACTTTAATTCGGTCACATGCTGCAGTCAGAGGAGTCAGATAACACACTGCAATAAGATTCAAGCATAGATTTCTCCTTGTGCTAAATTCCATGCTTTATCTGTCAGCCCACACTTGCCATCAGCTGTGAGTCCCTAACTTGGCACCAGAGCCTGCAGCAGTGCCCAGTGGTGCTGGGCACAGCAGAGACTGGTGTTGGTCACAGTTGTCACCTTCCAGAGTGCCCCTGGCCTGTGCAGCTCAGACCTCATTTCCTGGGAAGGCATTCATGGCAATTCCAGCAGCACTATGTGACCTTTAGGCAGCTTCACCAGGAGCTGTAAGTGGAAACCAGACCTTGCCTTTCATGACCAGTAAACAGCAAGGTGTTTGCACAAGGTATGTGTTCTTCTCTTTTTTTTTTTTTTTTTTTTTTCCTCTGAGTTTTATCCCTCACTGCTTGGTTTGAACCATTACCTTGCATGCACTGCAGGTGATGAACCACCAAGCATGTACAGCTATTTTCATACTGCATGGTTTTCAGTTCTAGCCACACAAGGTATTTTTGCAGCATTAACAGAAAGGCAGCAAAGAAGCCCCCACCTTCCTGCAATATGAGCAGTGGGAAGCTTGCTCAAAAAGGATGTGCATCTAAAAGGCACTTCACCTTATCTATTGGTACTCCTTTACAGTACCAAATAACCCCAGGAGTGGGCCCTAGCACTGAGCACTTCTCAAGTTTCGTGCTTAGCCACTCTTGCAACTTTTTAACTACCATGTCAATTCATCAGAGAATAGCTGAAATTATTAGCACAACAGGCATATTATAGCTTTAAAAAATTTTAAAAAAATAATTTAACCTACACCAGTCTACATTATCAATATCAACAACAAAACCCCAGCAAAACGTCTCTGGTTTCTATGACAGTGACACTTCCAGGGACACCACTGGTTAAAGGCTGTGGCTCAGTTATATTTTCAATCTTTTCTTTAACTTGTTCAATTATAAAATCAGCCTCATGTAGCCTGATGTATAAAACCAAGCTATAAAAACAAGCACTTCCTTGTTTAAAATGTGAAGAGACATCTTTTGACAAAAAAATACAGATTTAGTTAAGATTCAGTACAATAGAAAAGGTTTCAAAATTGTCTTCTACTCAATGATCTGAAAATACTTCACAAATATTCCATGATCTAAGTTTCGAGGCAACAATCATTCATACAATTATCCAGGCAACTAAATAGAGGTATCTCTTTTATTAGTTGAGAATTCTAAGGCACAGAAATACTAAACAACTGTTAAAAGAAATTACAAGATTTCTGTCTCAGTACTACAAAAAAAACCCCAGATTTTTTAGTCCAAATCTGTTTTGATTTTCAGCTATTCTGACTTATTTCTTCCCTTTGCTTTGCTGGAGAAAACAGAATATTTAGAGCCTTCATGTGAAAATCCAGTGCATTAAATATAGTCTGGCGGGCTCTTGAACAGAAGAGCATTGTCCCTTACAGACTGACTGGCTGGTCAGTCCAGCTGGCCTAGAGGAAATCTCTTTCTTGATCATTTTGTTTACAGAATATATTTTGCTTTGGCACTTCTGCCACCTGCTTTTGTTTTCCATTACTCCGTGGCAGTGGAAGTGCTTGCCCACTTCAGTCTACACTTACCCTGACAGTGCAAAAACATTCCCTTTTCAGAAAATAGACCCCAAAACCTCCTTTCCCAAATTTAGTCAGATTTGCTGATTTGCATTTCCATGCTTTCAGATGAAGCCAGACAGACCAGAGGGAAGCTGTGTAATGGGAAGGGTCTCACATGGGTCTAACTGGGACAAAATCAGGGACATCTACCACACCATCCACGAGCCCAAGTAGTTTTTTGCCTTGTCACTAAAGAGGCCTCAGGATGGCATGAATGACAAAACCTCTTGAATTGGAGAGGTGACTGAATGTAGACAGGCTCACAAGCTCAGCAAACAACGGAGCAATACCAATGACTCCAAATAGCACGTTGGACATCCTTTACTCCACTCTCCTGCAGAGCACCTACAAATTGCTGCCCAGCACCAGGCAGGCAAAGCCCCATTACCTTCTCCTGGAGAGAAAGGGGTCAGCCTCCTCTTCTCCCAGGTTCCAGGCCATGTATTCCCAAAGGAAAATAACTGCAGGAAGGCTGGCTGCAGATCAGCTGAGGGAGCTGCCTCCCTCTCCACAGCTGCAGCAGGAGTGCAGCACAGCCGGGAGACACCGGGTCAGTAAAACCACAGATTAAGAATGATTAACCTTTACTCGGCTTTGCATGGATCAGCAAGGCTGGAGCCAAGGGGTGACATCCTTCCACCGTTCCACAGTTCCCAGGGTGGGACTTGCTCTGGATGCCAACGCAGCAAACTCACACGTTCATTTTCAACGTGGCTCTGAGGTTTACTGAGCAATGCTGGTCAAAGCGCTGTTATTGTTTGCCAATAGAAAAGAAAAGAAAGTTATTTTTCCTTCTCTTGAAATGCAGCTGTATTTTACTGCAAAGGAGGGGGAACTGAAAATAATTTTCTGCATCGGTATTATCAATTATCCAAAGCCCATTTGTACCATTATGACTTTAATGTTCTCCCAATAGAAATATAATTCTCATTATTTTTATTGGGCTTTATTTTTATATTGCTACTAAATGCATATCATCAGATTTTCTGTTTTCTTAAACTGTGTGGGCCAAATATCCAGCCCAGTATGGAATCCTGACTTTGAAACTGTGCCCCTGGGCTCAGGCATGAATTCAACATGCACAATGGCGAAGCTGAAATTGCTTAGACATGGGATCATTTATACAAATAAAGCTATGCAAACAAACTTAGTGGTCTTGAATTTTACTGTAATCACCAATGCATACTTGGTAGAAATCATATTTCCAAATAATCCTCTTTCTTGACCCAAAAGGACTAGTATTAGGGAGCAGGTAATGATGCCCTTCAGCAGAATTCATTAAAACATACTAAGCTCTTAACAGAAAAATTCTGAAAGAACAGGAACTGTTTGAGAATATGGCTGATTTGATATTTTTCTATAGAGGTTTTAGAATCAAGACACATTTAATCCCAGTTCCCTCTTCTCCAAAGGTAGAAAGGGAGGGGGCAAAATTGATGTGTTCCAACAAGGGACAAATTACTGTCATGATTCTGTTGTAAGAGGTACAATTCTACTCTCTTCATGCATATTCAGTAAATAGGGACATCCTCTCTTTCACAATTCACTTTCCATTTGTTATAGTTAATACTAAGGTGGCATTCTTTTTATATATTAAATCAAATTACTAGACATTACCAAAATAAACCACTCTTCTTCTTTTACAGGCATTCACACATCTCAAGCACACACTGGGTGAGCATGAAAAATTTGCAAATGCACTTGGCTTGTTCTAAGTGTACACTCACTAAATAAATCCAGGAACAACAGGTTTGAATGCAAAACTTCTCTGCCTTCAACTCTCTTATCCATAATATTTCTAAAAGAATAATTTACCCTCTCTAAAGGCAAATGCCTCTCTGAACATCCCCTCTGGTGCATTCTGTGAACCTGACCAGGCTGTGCAGCCCCTGCAAGTTGTGCTGAGGAGCTGCTTTGGTCAGCATGGATCATGCAGCTCCTGGGCTGAGTCAGGTGTGAGCAGGCTGGACAAGCCCCTCCTGGGACCTGCACGATTGTCCTTAATCAGGTTCCCAATGTGATTTTAAACTGGATTCCATCATAATGAAAGGCTACCAACGAGCCTCCTATGAACATACTAAGCAGGTGGAAAAGACAAACTACTGTAAGGTGCACTATGGCAAACACCAAGTGGAACCAGGACTTAAACCAGTAAGGCCACGCATTCAGCTGCCCCCTGAAACTGCCCTCCAGCATGTCCCTGTGCCTGGCAGAGAGACTCACACCAGCAGGCATCCAAGGGGGATATAGATATAAAGACTCTTGTGTTAGCTCGTTCCTCATTTTCAGTTTTACTTATGATTCAGTGCTCTCCCAATGTATGGATTTACAAGGCTTCATTGTTTCATGCAGTAAAAGCTGAGATGTCAACCTTTTTTTTTAATTTTTTTTTTTTCTTAAACGTCCAGCTCAGAGAGTTCAGTTCGCCTTAATGAATTTTGTTTGCATAGTTGACTGGCATCAGGTTAAGCAGGTATTGAAATATGATATAACAACCTAATCAACCATTAACAGGTATAGAAACCCTGACAAGGAACAGCCTGAAACCTGTTCATGATGAGATTATTTCTGATAAGGGAAAAAAGAGAAGTGTAGGACCAATTTATGCATAAATTGCTCACATTTTCACACCTAGCCCCCAATTATCTAAAAAGGTTTTAACATTATATTTATATTGATAAGCTTAACAATGTTGAACCACAACTCTGGGATGATCTGTTACAATTCACATCCAAAGCGACCAGAAGGAATAATTGGAAACCCTCCAGCATTTCAAGAAATAGAAGCAGCCTTGAAAAAGATGAAAACTGCCGTACAAGGTCTGGCTTTTGCTGAAATTACAACATAAATTCCGAATGAAGGATGGCCAAGAATAATTCAACAATTACAAATTCCCCTCTAAAGACACAGGGAATGCTACAAGATCAGAGAAATTGAGTCATCCTAAATGTCTCTGAATGAAAAAAAAAAAATCCCAACATAGTAATGACTACAGGCTGACTGAGACACTTGATAGAATGTATCACTCATTGATTGCAAGCAGGTTTTAGCTGAATAACCAGTTTTCATGCTATGGATATCAATAGCTGGCTACATAAATAGAAAGGATGCTTGCCAAAAAATTATGGAAATCCTGATACTCATCACCAGTGTGCGAGTTAACCTCAAGGTATATTAGACTGTCTTTAATGGTCTACAATCATTTTGACATCTTCTCCGAGGCAGGAACACCCATAAATGCAGAACTCCTGCACAAGCCAGGCCAGCAAGGCCAACCTGTCACATGCAAATGTCTCAAACAAGCAAAAGCTAAATATCCACCCTTCAGCTGAGGAGACTGGGATTCCTGCTAGGAACCATCTCTGCTTTCCAGAATCAGCTCTCACAGCAGTGAGGAGGGAGCTCTCCCTGGCATGGTGCCTCAAACAGAGACCCTGGTGGAGTCATGTACAGGCTCTTAAAATTGTGCATCAAATGAAGACAATAACACCACCTTTAAATCAAGGCTGAGAGACACAGAGATCATTTCTTTTTCTCCTTATCCAAAATTTAGCTCGAAAGGACAGATGTCAGTGAATGCCAGTGCTGGTCACAGCAGCCCAGGTTTTATGGTCTCCCCATCAGCCTTGTCTTTCCAGCATTTCCCCAAATGCTGGGAGGACAGCCCTTGCTGCTGGCTGACCTCTTCAGGGATCTCTTCCCACTACTCCATCCCTTCTTCATCTCTTCCCTATCCCCTCCCTTCCACGGGAGTGGTTTGACCCAGGCAAGGTCATAGGGAGATCTATACTCAACTATACTTGTAGATGAGGTTTCTTACTCAACAGGCCTAGAACAATAAAGTAAACCTCAGTTGAATGAGGATAATCTTTCTTTCCTCAACTTGTTGTAAATTGGAAGAGTAGAAAAGTAATCCTTAAAGGATAAAGGTGCTGTATTTATTTCAAACAAATTTTTCATTTAGATTAAAAGCAAATTAAAAAAAAAAAAAATAGAAGGAAAATTCAGAACAAATTCAAGTGAAATAAAACACTATCTGTTTTGAAAATGTCTGAATGAAATGCTAAATGCAGACAGTGAAATGACATAGCTGAAAAACACAGGGTTGAAACAGTAAAAGATTTTCTGGATTTTTTGTTCCCTTTCTTTATGTGAACAATCTAGCACAGCCAAGAAGAATTTAACAATATTTTAGTATTGCCAATTCTCTTTTTTTCACACACAAGCATATAAAAAGGGATTCAAATGAACATTTTTGCTCTGTTGTTCCTGTAAACCAAAACATAGGTACTTACCCAGCTGATCTGGAGAGATGCTAAACACCCTCAAGCAATCATTAATTACAAATCTGAAATCAGAGCTCATCTTTGGAGGTGGGCTGAGGATAATGCTGAGCCCCACCCAGAAGGCAGGCTGAGCTATCTGCTATGCTATTGCACAGCCCCCCAAGCTGGAAACCCTGAGCAAAGCTATGTAGTTTTTTAGATGCTCCTGACAAGTGGACTGTAATGCTCACCAGGATGAACTGGGTCACATGAACAGTATCTGTCATTTCTGCTTCCTCTCCCCCACCTCCCCATGAGATGAAGAAGTTGGAGCATTTTTCTCCTATGGTCCTTCCTAGTCCTGGAAGTCCCAGATCCCTAGTGGGCTGATGGGGCTTTGTGCACCATCCAAGACTTAGATATATTTTAAAACACAGCCAATACTTCAGCCTTATTTTAGACATAGATTTTTTTCTTTCTTTCTTTCTTCTGGGGTGGGTGGAGGTTCCTATTTCTGTAAAAGTTTGGTTTATAGTTGAAAAAAACCCTGCCTACTTAGTATACATCTAGCAAACTTTCCCATCAAAGACAGAGTTAAGGTTAGGGTGTGTATGTATATATATATATATATATATATATATATATATATATATGTATAAGTAGCTAGGTGCCTAAGTTCTTACTTTTGCATAAACCAGTGTAATTTAAAACTGTGGTGCCAGCACCTTATTTCTAAGCAATTTCAGGAGTGTGAATGTGTGCTAGAGAGTGGGTCAGAAAGAGAAAGTCAATAATTCATAGTATACTTCTACAGGATACTCCTTAGAGGATCTCTAAAGTGCATCACTGACATTTATTAACAGATTCTTAGAAGACTCTCCTTGAAAGGTACTGAGACAGTATTATTGTGCCATTTTATAGAGGAGAAACCTGAGGTAGGAATTCAAAGATATGTACTAGCTCACCGAGACATTAAATGAACAGGCCAAGATGGAATCCAAGCATTTTTCACTCCTGAGGTAAAATTGTACTGGAGTGCACTTCTGTGCAAGTTTTCACCTATGACCAGCAGGAACAAGCAGCAAAGGTGGAGCTCAGGTCACGTGCAGTGCGTGCACTCACAGACCTGAGTGTGACCAATGTCATCTCCACAGAAATCACCATTGCCACAAAGCAGAGATCAGGGTCTACATGAAATTACTCAGACATCTTTATTTTCTAGGTTTGGCACATGATGGGTAACATCTTCCTTCAGCTAAAAATTAAACAAGAGAACATGCTGGGTGACCAGACCAAGAAAAGCCTGAAAAAATTGCTGAGCTCAGTGCCACGAATTGAGTTAAAGCTTTGGGCTTTGGAGGTGCTGCTGTGCCATTCATCCTTGGTGATGGTGATAATCCTGGAAGCAATGTATCTTCCCCGAGAAACACCACTGCATTTTATTTATATTTTTCCTTTGTAATTAAATATTCTATTTATTCCATGGACATAGAGAGGAAACTGTCTACCTTGAGTCAGAGCTGCATATATCTTGATTATTAAAAATCCTTGCAATCAAGAAACAGAAAGGGAGAAAAGAAGGAAAGTAGGAAGAAGCCTGTGCAGTGCAGTAAGAAGGATGGCTGGCAGTGTATGGACATTCTGCTCAAAGGAATGCTAGAACACACTTTGGCATCTAAAATCTTCCACAGCTCTTGGTCACTGACACCCTATAAAGCTGACAAGTAGCAACTGTCACCAAAGCTGTGTCATCTTCCATCCCCCTTCCCTCCAGACAAGCAAAGTGCCCAACACCATCCTGGCAGGAGACGACCACAGAAGCCACCCATGGAAATGCAGGGCTGTTGCTACCCATGACTCAGGACAGGATTAAACCACAATATTTAAGCACTGCTGCTCATCTCTGAGAGAAAAACCCACAATGCTGCATTGCCTGGACAAGGAATTAGTCCCACGTGGCAATGAAGCACTGAAAATCAGTTTGTAGGAGCTTGTTTTGTATTTTCATTATTAAATAAATCATATTGTGACTTCAGGCATGGACAGACTTGGTCCCAGCAGTTTCTGCCTGATAATGGTGTGCAGCAAGATTTTTTACACTCGCAAAACACTTGTTGGATCTTTGAATAATCCAAAACTGTGAAGTAGGGCAAGACATTCCTGCAGTTCATCTTCACAAAACATGATGTCACTTATGTACAGACTCTTAATCCTATTCCTCCTCCAATTTTCCTTTCAAATATGTGTTTTGTATGGAGTTATCCATCAGACAGCACACTGTCAATGAGATGTGTCATTGCCGTGTGTGCACGCCGATAAAATGAACCTAATGCATATGTAAATCTGCCTTCTCAGGAAAAGTGTGCTGAAACACATTTGACTTGAAATCTCACTGCAAAAGGATTTAAGGGTAGAGACGAGAAATTCCCAACTGCGGGAGAGAAGCCCTCGAGACCCGGAGCTGCAGTCCAGGCAGGGAAAGCCAGGGTGCCCGGTGGGGAATCACTGCTGGAGCCACGCTCAGCACTGGGGTGACTCCAGCTCCTGGGGACCCTGCTGCCCAGCCAGGGGCCTCGGGGAAGGAGCAGGTCCCTGGGCAGGTGCAGTGCAGGCACCAGGAGTGCCTGGGGCAGCAGCACTGCTGTAACCTTGGAGAGCGCTGGGCAGCCACGCAATGGGACCAGTGCACCCACGCTGCTCCCAGGGAACTGTGCTGCTGCAGACCCACCACAGCCAGCAGAGACCTCGGTGAAAAACAAATAAACCTTCATCCTGCTAACACGGACTTACCTCATTGTTGGGGTTTTTTTTTTTGCTTTTTTTTTTTTTTTTTTTGGTTGTTGAAATCAGTCCTTCGGCATGGGCTCTTGAATGTAACCATCTACAATAATCTGTGCCAGAAACGATTTTAAGGGAAGGATTTAAAGATATCATCTGGCAAATTTCTTTGTTGACAACAGATATTAAGTGCAGTTTATCCTGGCCATGATTAGGCAGCATTCTCCCCCACCCCTCTTTATGATCATAACAGGTTTTCTTTATTAATAGAGTTTACAAGAAATACCTGCTGAAAAGAATGAAAATAGGCATTAAAGACATTAATGGAAAGTTAATCAGAAACTACTAAAATGCATCCATCTTACAAATAACTAACTCTTACCTGATTTAAAAATTAGCAAGTAAATTTATTAGTGATGCCCAAGGACATATGTGTATGGTCCTTACCACCAAAATTTGCAAAGTCTGCAGGAAGAAATACAAGGATCCATAATGTGGAAATTTCCTTGTTACACCAACATGTACCTGCTGTTCTAAAACCCAGTATTACTTAGCTTTCAACCCAAACCCCAAATTTATATATACCAGGTCTTAAATGTTTCAGACTACATACACATAGAAAGGCTTTTAGCTTTGGAACAGCAGCAGTGGATGTCTCTGTGGAAGCCTGCTGCCTCTGAGAGCAGGGAAGGTGTCTTCTGCAGAAGAAAAGTGAAAACCAAAACTGTTTTTTATAAAGTATTTTTATGAGAGAATTATTTTCTCTTTGGTTAGAAAGTAGAAAACATAAATAAAAGACCTTTGTGATCTGAAAATATGGGAGTTTTTAAACTGCACCTTTTAAAGGAATATCTCAGACCCTGAAAACCTGCTGCTGGATTTTGTTGTTTAAAGTAACAAGGTGCATCCTTCCTTACAGCAAGTAATGTACTGAATCACTTGTGCCACATATCTCTCAGAGGGTGTTGTGCCTGAGTTCAGTGAAAGGCTTTGTTTTGGTTACTAAGTGCTTTCTTGTTTATTTGAAATGGCAGTATTTACATCCCATAGCTTATTAACTCTAATCACCCAGTTCAGTAATTAAAAAAAGGCAGAGTTGTCAACTGACATTGATCACAATACAAAAAGCTGTAGTACAAAGAGTCTAATGAATTATTTTTTTTTTTTTTTGTAAATTGTAAAAAAGGATAATTATGAGAACAGGAAAAAGCACCCAAACTGTACAGCTTCTTTTAATGACATTGATATGACATCGCTCAATTAAGGCAGTAATGCAGAGCTGGGAGATTGTGATGTTTGACAGGACAATGACAAAGATATTTATGCTTTTTCAGCTTTCAGGTGACTTCATGGGCTGACACCTGAGATTTAAAAAAAAAAAAAAAAAAGTAGAATTCAATTCTCACCTTTTTATATAAAGAGTTGGAAAAGAAAAGGCAAATAAGCCACTTGCTGAAAATGGAGCAAGTGACACTGAAACCCATCTGCCAGAAAAGGTGACTTTTCTTTATTCAGAGGAACTTCTCCTTTGACTGATAACCATCTGTTGAACACTTAATTAGACTATTTAAAAAACAGAAAGTCCCTATACTATGTCTTTTCCTCTACAAATAGTATTGTTGAAATTTCAAAAGACACTATATTTGACAACTAACACTTAATGCTTACTGCCCTTTGTAAAGTATTCTGGACAGAAGGTTAAAAACTGACATTTCCAGTTGAAAATAATGCATTGTCAAACAAGAAAACAGCAGGCAATAATTTTTAACACATGTATCTATTATTTTAAGCATGAAACATTGCATCAATTTGACATTAATTTATATAATAGGGATAGAAAAGGATAATGCAGTTTTCAGGGGCTATCTACATTTAATTAACTAGCAGCAGTCGCCTGTAACAAAAGAAAACTCCACTGCAAAACATAAAGCCTGTTTGTATACCTTCTATCATGCATTATTGAAGCACACAATGTCATTATATGAAATAATAAGTGCTTAAATAGAGACAGCAACTAATAAATGCAGACACAAAACTTTCATAAAAGTTTGTAAATACAGTATTGTATGGAAATTCTGATGCATATTAGCTCTCATATGCACTGTAAAATGTTTTATTATGAAAAAAGTGGGTAAGATACTTATCTTTTAAATTGGAGTTTAATATTTTATTAGTGCCAGGCACATAATTCTCATCAAATGGCAGGAAACTCTTTTTTGTACAGATATAAATGTCTAGAGTTTAATATTTCAAAGATAAGTACCTACTACTGCATCTATCACACTGCAGCTTAATGGAATTTACTTTTTCTTAAATATTTATACTGTATGTGTGTTTGGTTGTCAAATGATTGTATAACTACTGAGAAAGAGCTGATAATCTGGGCAAAAATCTTGAAAATCACTATTTTTCAAATTTGAAACGTCTAAAATCTTGAATACAATGAAGAATACAGGGTTTGAGAATTTTAAAACGTGCAATTTTCTTGGAAAAACAGTATTCTGTAGTAGAAAACCAAACAAAAAGTTCTTCCAAGTGAACCCTTGATTGCAGAAATCGCCTGACTTTCCCCAAACAAATTACATTTGAAGCAAAACAGAATGACATTAGCAAGAAATATTTCCTGAAAATCCAAAATACACAGTAGTGAGCAAATTAGACTGAGACCAGTCTTTGATATTTCCAGTGTAATGTACAGAGAGCATCATTCAGGTTCTGCAATACCGCAAACTATTTCATCAGTTCTGAGAAATGCTTTCTGATCCATGCTGATACAATTACCTAGCCTTTATTGGCAATTTAGACCTGCTTTTAGGGACATTTTAGAGCAAATGATGTTTTCTTGATATTTTAAAAAAGCAGCACTATTTGCTATACCTTTGGGATAAGGTAGAAATGGAGTTAGAGGCTCATTAAATATCTGATTGGTACAATGTGGTTTTTGTTACTGTGGACTAAACTACCAAAAATGAAGATATGTTCCTGGAGGTTCTGCTCCCCCTTGCAATCAAATGGTATTTTTATTTGGAATATTTCTGTAAAATATCAGCTGGCATTTGCTACTTTTATACCACTTACAAGAGCCTTAAAATCTGCCTAATAATTGAAAGATGGTGAAACTTCCTGAATAAATTTTTAATATGAGCATGTGTGAAGGGCACACTACATCTTTCTTTGTTCCTATAAAATCCTGATGTCCAGACTACGACCAAGTTAGCCTGAATTCCTTTTGATGTTTCTGTACGTAGAACAAAAGTGAAGCAGTTCCAGAGATGAAAAAAGGAAAATGAGATACTCTTAAATGTTTTGTTGTTTTTTTTTATTATACAGGGATCTAACTGAAATGACATCTAAAACTAGACATCAGTCTCCTGAATGACACAAAGCACAAAAGCTCCTATCAGTTTGTCTTGCAACTGGCATAGTTTTAACTTAGAGTCTTAAGGACAGCTGCAGCAGCCTTAAATTGTTAAATTAGGTCCTCTTGCCCTCATTGCTTTCAATAGCATATACAGCCAAAAGTATACTCAAAAGTTGTATCAGTCAATGTTTCTGTGGTATTTTCAACTGTTTGCAATTCTTCCCTGCTTTCAGAAAACTCACACGGTATTTCTGAGTTCTCTGGATTACACAGCTATTTTTATACCATATTTGTCTGAGTAAATAAGACACAGGAAAGTGTGATAAATCAGGAACATACCATTGTGATAAATAAAAGCTGATAATTTAAAACCCTTTTAGACAGAAGTGAGATGCCTCATGAGAATACTGGTGTGGTAAATAAAATCTGCTAATTTAAATCTTCTAAAATAGTGTTTCCTGCTGTTAGTATCCAACACACAACGTAGCGAGAGAGTTATTAAGCAGCCCTGTGGAGAGTGGGATCACATCCCTGTCAGCATCACAGAGAGGAAACTTTTGTACTGCACCTTCTTCCAAGGAGAGAGAGCAAACTGTCAGTGCTGACGTAGCTGTGGAAACAATTTGGGATAAATTAACATACAGATTAGATCCTGAAGTCACAGGTATTTGTAGACCCAGCAATGTTACAGATGCATGACTAAAATCAGTTTGGAGTGAGTTGCACTGTGGATTTTAAACCAAAGAGTGTTTTGCTGTTTCAGACTGAGTCATTAATGGACAGGCAGAAAAATTATCTGAAATTTGCCTATTCTGATTCAGGCGCTCAGTGATCAGATTAAGAAATGTTTTAAAGTCCTGGTTTCAGAAAACAGTGAAACATCTCATTGCCAGAACATCTTTTTTTCTCCCCTTCAGTGCCCAGTGAAATTTTAAGAACAAACAGCTGGAAAGCCTAATGCCATTTGCATCACTGAGGGAAAAAACAAAACAAAACAAAAACAAAAACAAACAAAACAACAACAACAACAAAAACACAATAAAAAAACCCAAACGAAAACAAAAAACAACCAACACCCTCCTGCCAGAAGTGAATCCCTGCTACATCTCTGGGGAGACCCAGGGAGTGGCTCAGCCCAGGACATGCTCCCCTGCCCTGTGCAGTAAAAAAAAGCCCTGCAAACTCCCCTCCTCCCCAAAAGGCAAAGCCAAATAAACAGTTGCACATCCTTGCTTTGGCCCTATTCTTTCCCATAAGGAAAAGTCACCTGGTGCCAGCACAGATGTAAACAACCAGTGCCCACCACTGCTCTTCCACAGCCTCTCCCTGAGCCTGCACTGACTGTGGGGTGTGAGAAGGGCTCCACGAGCATGCCCTGCTAATCTCCCTGGCACAGGGGTCATATTCTGAAGCCACAGACTATCTACTGTCTGAGAGAGATTTGGGTAGAATTAAAGGCTTCTTCTGGAGGGCCTGTAACTCATTGCAAGATCACTGCTCATTCTCTACCTCACAAAAACCAAGTCCAGTGTAGGGGTGCTGTTCTGGTTGCCAGATCAAGCGCAGAGATATCCACAGGAAGCAAGTATACAAGGTTTAAGAGTATGTACTAGGTGAGATCTAGAAGTTAGGATGTTGGTTTTTTAGGAAAAAATACTTTAAAAGCTAAATAAAAAACATGGGCTGCCAAGCACAGACAAATGTAACCTACTGGGTATGAGCTGGCACCAAGCTCATCCAACAGCTTGGAGGTCTGCAAGATCCAGGACCTTCTTTCTACCCTAAAAAAAGTTGGTATGAGATATTGGTATTTCGACTCTGATTTTTTGCAATTAGCAAGTATTTTCTCCTTAAAAATGAAGTAATAATAACAACCAATGATCTTCTCAGATACTCTTTGCCCACTCTGTTTTTAAAAATGCCAGCAGATACCTGGGAAAGGCAAGGGTGGCTCACCATTCTGGTTATCCTGCTGAGAGAGCTCAGGATTTGGTAGCAAAAGATAGTCTAGGGAGAAAATGGTTCTAGGAACTGATTCTACAAGTGCACATGAGCAAAGAGACCCAAATCTGCACGATTTTGAGAGGAGGGAGGTAGAGAGCAGAGCCAGATCCTGATGCAACAGGTCTTGGGGCTGACAGGGGGGGATTGCCATCACTCCCAGCACAGCAAATCACCAGGACCTGCTGCAGAGTTATAACCTTACAGTTTTCCAGAGGCCACACTGGGAGAGGAATGAGCTGGAAAGCCCAGTACAAGATGCACAGTGCTCCTGTCACTGTTTTTCCCAGACCTGCTTTTCCCTTGGAGCTTCTAAGCAAAGGACATTCAGAAGAGTGATGCCATAGTGACCCAGATCACAGGGAGTAACAGTGCCTGTCCTGAAGAGCACAGAAATTATCTCATGTGCTGGGCTCCAGAAGGGACAGGAGGACTTGGTAGCTCTGTCTGTGGGTGCCAGGGCACTCCTTCCTCTGAGGACCAGAAATATTGTCACTGGGTCTGAGGACCACACGGTCCATCAGCATCTCTGCAGATCAGGGCACTGTTGTTTTAGATAAGCAGGCTCTCTGAGCAGATATTTGCCCATTGACACAGCAAAGCTAGACACAATTTGGAGACAAAACCAACAGAATAATTGTTTCAATGCCATACGACATCTGTATTAACATGAGCAAATTATTTTGGTAGGGATTCAATTTCATAAATGTGGCTTCAAATGCTGTTCCATAAGCACTATAATGCTTTTTTCCTTCTCACCAAAATGAATAAAAACTTTACGATAGGTTCAGCACAGTACTTAAGTATTTGTTTTGTTAATTTCTTAAAACAAATTGGATTCCCAGTAAATACAAAACTTGGACAGCTGCATTAAGCAAGCAGTGGGGAAGCAATCTCATAATGATTATCATGCAGAAGCACACTACAGAAGAATTCCCAGAATTTCATCCAAACTGTTATTTGCTCTATTATAAACCTTCTATAAAACCCAATATAAAAATTCCTGAAGGAAGAGAAAGTATTTTTAAATATTTGCAAATGCTCTCCAATGATTAAAGAAATTTGTGGAGGATGAAATGTTAACAGGGAAGACAACAGAATCAGGAGATGATGGTCTTTCTCTCTGGGTTATTGCACCAAGAGGGAATCTGAGAACTTGTAACCATTTTTCCTTCCAGATGAAAGCTTGTGAAGCCAGACCACCTAGATTTTGCCCCGAACCCTGCAGGGCAGGCTTGCCCCAGGCTCCCACAGGAGCTGACCCCACACTCAGCAGATGGGGGGGGGGGGGGGTCTCATTCACCCAGTGAGCCTCTGGGGCTTCAGCCAAGTACTGCTCCTGTGGCTGCAAGGAGTCTGAGCAGGTGGGACCTGATGAATCTGGATACAAGCCTCAGCTGCCTGGCATTTTGCATGGGGGTATTTGTGCATTTCTCTGAATTTCTTTATCTGTGGCTGGAGGGCAGGAGGAGACAGGGCAGGCTGACACTCAGCTGATGCTCCCACCACGTGTACAGGGGCTGATGCACACACCTGTGCTGCCACAGCAGCACCACGTCTGTTCACCTGTTGTCTCTTACCTTTTGCACAGAATTTGTCTTTCAGAAACAAAATAGCTGTGCACAGCAATTTTCATAATGCTTTGAGAGGACTGGTAAGTTTTCTGCAGTGATATGTGAACTTACTCCCCTTGGTGCTGCCAGAAAGGAGGCCAGTGAGGAAACATCCCATACAGCCCATTGGGTTAGAACACACTCAACTCTAATTATCATTTATTTAACCTTGAGAAAAAATCCCGTTGTAAAGCAGAATATTATTGAAAAAAAAAATTACAAATAAAATCTGTCATCCCATGGAGCAGCCCTTTGCGTATTTAACAGCGAAGGCAAGCTCCCAGGAAACAGGGGTTTGGGATCTTTCCAAACAAAAAAGATTCGGCCAAAAAAATTGAAATCTCTCTTCTGTGAGTAACTAATTAGACTTTGACAAGTCTTACAGCCATTATCATCCCTCCACAGGCCTCTGCAGGACATGCTGGCACACGGAACGTCATTTTGGTGAGCTCCGCAGTCCCTGGGAAGGAAGGGAAGTGTCCGTGTGTGTGCCTCGAGCAGTGCGAAGCCAGTGCTAATGAAGGCACCTCCCAGAAGAGCTGCTTGGCATGGGTGCTTGGCATGTGTGGCCAGAGATTCCACCTGGGATAGCTCAGTGATTTTTGCACCTTGCTGCCTTAAGCGCTTGCTCTCACTGTTCTGGCTGTACCAGTCCCCGGGACTGAGTTGAAGACAACCAGTACATCTGTCCTTGTTACTCTGGATCTCCCTGTGTGGTCACTTCCAAGTGGACTCCTATAAGCTCTTGGGAAAGGAGCTATGTCCAGCTGTCACAGACCCTCACCTGTGCAGGGGCCGAACAGGGACTCCACAAGCCACCATCCATGGCCTCACAATCCCAGTACTTCTGTCAACCTTGGAGCATCCAGCTGACACTGGAAGATGCAATTTTCAACCCACTCACTGATTTAATGCAGATAATCTTCTGAAGTGGCTCTTTGTAGAGCTTGTTCTCTCCCCTTGAGGATTTAGGAGCACAAAACACCACAAGGATATGGTACTTGATCACAGACAGCAGCAAAGGTAACTGTCCACAGGATGTGGAGTCCTGCAAGAGCCCTACTATGCTCGTGTGCAGACCCTATAGAACATAATCCTAAATGTGTGTACATTTATATGTAGGAAAAAAAGTCTAATTTCTTCTTTACACAGAGAATGCCGCACCTACAGATGAGTTTCCACATTTCCCAGCCTAGGAAAGCAGAGAAAACATTTCTGTGGGGAAAATCAGCCCTCCCAGATGAGGGGACATCTTGTACTCCACCTCTGCTGCCAGGGATGGAGAAAAAGGGTAAAGCCTGCCCAATGACCACAGGGTAAATCCAGGACAATGAATAAAGTCAACATTCAGTTCCAAGCAGTATACTAATTTACCTACAGGTTAGAGGTGTCTACTGCTGTTTCATTAAATAATAATTCCTGTAAATTTGAAAGCATAACTGTAATCAACCCTAAGGGCATGGTGTTTCTATTGTCACTGTCACTAAACCACCATACTTTATTTCCACATGCTACAAGGTATATTTAATATCCTCACACAACCTTACCTTCTCACAAATTTATATCAAGAGTTCAGGAGACTGTGCTCCCTCCCAGATGGGATTTTGTGCCTACAAACATGCACCGAGGCATAAGACCCCTGTGGTGTCCCAAGCAGAGTCGTGTGCAGGGGCTGCTCTCCTCCACAGCTTCAGGAGATCAGCTGCAAGCTGGGAAAACACATTTTTGGAAAGACTACAGCCCCTGGAGAGTGTTACCAGGAATAGAGGCACTTAAAGGAACACCTGGAAGTTCTGCAGTTCTTCTAATCCTGGGCCTCATTCATGACTGGGCTTTATGTTCATGCTGATGAACCTTTCTTTATTATAGTAAAGTTACACTACAATAAAATGAAAATACTAGACAGATTATTCCAATCCATAACTTGGTACTTACTAAAAAGTAGTAAAATATACCCTGACACAGCTGTGTTTTTTTGTTTGTTTTTTTTTTTTTAATCCCCTGTAAGAATGCCTTAAAATTCCAGTGTGTATTTTTCACCCCTGGATTCCTAAGTACCACCTGTCTGCTATATTTCTATTTTTAAGACAGTTAATGCTGCTGAACCAACTCTGTAACCCACTGGACTGACTCAATTGTCAAGACTAACTAAATGAATAAACACATAATGATTTTTGTGATACCTGTTTATATTTATTATTTCAAATGATATTTGATTTTTGTTACTTTATAACTATAGATTTATGTATTTTATGAAAACTAATGCAAAAATCAAAGGGAAATGCAGCAGAGATTATGTATTTTTCCACCTGAGTAAAATGTCTCCAGCCTTGGAAGTGGTAAAGTGAGAACTGTGTGAAGAAGAAGAAGAAATGAAAATGAAATGGGGAAATCTAATCTGATTCCTTTTCTCAGTGCCTTCTCTCTCTCAATGCAAAGTGTACTTTCCGTTTGGGGATGAATTACCAACAGTGAAAACTGGTCCTCTATTTGAAATGGAAACAAAGGAAACCTACCACTAATGTTAAATTGCAATGGTTTAAATCTCTAAAATATACTGAAATGGCAAAAAAAAATATATATATATTTTGCATGATTTATCAGAATTATGCATCTGGCAGCTGAAAGAATAAAATAGATGAATACTCCACGAGGCACTGGTTTTCTGAGGAAGTGCAGAGCAGGATTCCTGTGCTGGTGTCTCCATCTAGAACGCTTCCTTTCTGTGGACTAGGAGGCACCTCGTATTTTAAATTCCTTGCACTGCACCAGGGTTATGGTACTATGTTACAAAGTTATTCAGAAACCTGATTGGCCATGTTCCTGCAATACATTTTCCTAACCCCAAGATAAAGATCCATGCATCTCTTTACCCTTTAAACAAAAAAGCTATTGTAATAGCATGTAGTGTGATGCATGGCATGAATACCAAAACATGTACATGCACTGCTAAACTGTTTAAGTATGGAAGAAGTAGTGTCTAATAGCATCAGGAAATTGAAATTTAAAAATTTTTCTCACTCACTTATTTGATGAGAACTGGGCTGCTGACAGGTGAAACAGAAAGTCATTTTTCAAGTTAAATGCCAAGTGGTTATATAGCATAATATTCAGTCAAAATTAACCACCTCACTGCTGCATTGACATACAGCATATTTAATGGCAACAGTTTCTGCAAAGAAAACTATAGACCCTGGGGAGTTCTGAGAAATGGAAAGAAAATCTTAATAATACTTCAGTTACTTGCTAGAAACAAAGAACGATAGTGTGCCCTAACTCATGGCAGGGAGAACAAAACATAACTATTTGTCAAAATTAGAAATAGAATTTTTTTAGTCTCTTTCACGTGCAGATTGCATATTTTAAGTCGACAGATGTGTCTACCTAATTTAGGAGCCAGTTTGGACCCACAGCACGATTCAGGGACAGAAGAAAAGCTTTTTGGTGCATTTCAAAAAGTTCTTGGCAGAATCTCAGGGACATGGTCCTGCACAATGACATCTTTAAGCTTTTTGGACTCTCACTATCATCTCTGAGGACTTCACACGGATCAGCTTTGAGCTATGGATTGAAAGTGCTAATCTCTCTCCAGTGAGAGATTTACATCCATCTTTGTCATTTAATCTAGATTTAATCTGGATTAAAATTTTTAAGAAAAAAAGAGTAAAATATATTCTGCATTCTGAATGCCTTTTGAAGTTGTGGTAGCTGAGTTGATGGCACAGCTAGCCCTCAAGCCCAGAACAGACAGTCTAATTGAGGGATTGCTCTCCTAACTGGGGGGTATTTTTCATATATTTGTTTGTTTTTCAAAATATAATGACTATTCCTTGCATATAAAATTTCTTTGTGGGATAGACTACAAGGAACTTCTCCTTATGCCAACAAAAAAAAAAAAAAAAAAAAAAAAAACTGACCCACACACCCACACAAAGGAAATTTTCTTTTTCAAATAATCAAAGCACTTAAAAATTAAATTCAGAGAGAAAGGAAGCATAAGTGGACAGTAAATAGAATTTTAAATGAGAATAAACCCCTATGTGTAATAGAAAGACAGGGGAAATTTCAGGCAGTGGCACACTCAAAAAAATGTATTATCCTCTTTTGCTAGCCTTCTCCCATAAAAATTTACACCACGTCTGGTAAAATCAAAAAGGAGCAGAACAGAAGAGAACACTACGGAAATGAGTTTTGGTGAGATTTCCAGTTTTAAAGCATTTAAATTGCATTTTGCTTTTCTTTCCCAATATCTGAAGGGGCCAGGCAGGGACCCCAGCATTTCCTCCCACCACCAGCAGTTTGGATGGAAGCTGGAGGGTGACCCCTTGGACAGGCCCCATGAAGGGTGGGATCCATGGGAAGGGATGGAGAGAGCACACAGGGTTGGGGTGTTGTAAGAACACCTCCCTTCCCAGAGAGGAATCAACAGACTCACAGCAGCCAGGAGCAATGGGAATATCTTGAGGATAAGCAAAGCAGGAAAAATCAGAGATCTAACCCAAGGAAAGTCCTCTAAAACAAAGGCAGAGACAAACTCTTAAGGCCAAAGATCTGCCTGTCCCTTCTCATCAGTAAAGTCAGGCTTCATAAATGAGTATATTGTGAAGGGAAATTATTGAAGAGAAAAGCATAGATGGCTTTTTGTAAATATCAAAATTCTTTCTTTTGCCTTGACAGGATCAAGCAAATAATTCCTCAAAAAAGTCACAGAGCTTTTCAACAGGTGAACAGCTGCCAAGACAATTTGAAAACTCCACATTATGGTCCATCATGTAACTCATGTTTGCTCAGTAAATATTATTATCTTGGGACATCTCGTGCAGAGAAACAGATGCCAGTTGATGACCCAACCTTTTCCTGGTCTTTCACTATTGTTTATGTGAAAGAAATACAGGTAGATATTTATAAATAGAAATTCCTCAAATCTCACCAAAGTGATGTTTCCTTATGTTCAATATATCTGAGGTTTTGCTGGTTGAACCCCAGGGAGGGGAGGTGGGGGAAGAAAGATTGCAGCTAACATATATGAAAGTATCTCGAGGATTTATGGCATATGAGAAAAGTAAAAATCACAGATTTGTATAACTTTTACTAGAAAAAGATGTATTGAGCTGGCTGCAGCAGTAAGATGAAGGGAAATCATGGAATTCTTCATAGTATTATATGAAAATTGTCAAAGTGTTGGGATGCCCTAATCACCCATGAGCCAGCTGAAAATAAAGTGTATTTATACTGGAATTTTTCAGCATCTTTGGACAGTAGTTTAGCTTTGTTGTAAGTTGTAATATTCCACAAAATACTGTTTATTTGATGTTGTCATAGAATACAGAAGTAAAAGAACTGTAAAGGTATCTTATTTATCAGCATGTCTGCACATTTGGATTATCACAGGAGACATGGGTTGTTTTTCCTTGAAGGAACTGAAATATCTGGTGGTTACTTTAGATGAAAACAGAAACAACAAAAAGCACTACAGAGATATTTCTTTTGGTTGTTGAATGTGATGCTTCTTTCCAATTATATCTTATACATACTTATTAGAATATGGTTTAAGGGGGTTTGTGACAAAAAGAGAATACATCTAAAATGCACACCATTATTAGCAGTACCCAGTAATGTTCTGCTGCATGTTAGAATTTATGTAATAAAAATGTTAAACAGCCAGTGATTGGATTTGTTTACAGGATCTAAAGAGGGGAATTGGGAAGAACCCATGAATAACTTGCCTTGGAGGAGTCTTTTCTAACTGGATACAGATGGATTGGACCTGGAAGAAGAGACTGATGCAAAGTGACTGCAAAACATTATTCACTTAGATTATTACTTGGAGTATACTGACTATCACGAGGAGGTTTCTTCATGGTCAATCAATAGTGCCCTGGTATTAAAATATTTTTAACGTGACTTATGAAACCTGCTCTTGCACAAAACAGGGAAGAAAAGGAAAGAGAGCATGGGGGGAAAAAATCCCACAATAATCTCTCCCCAGACAGCCAGCATGGAGCCAAACCCCCACCAGAAGGCCGTGGCTGCAGGACCCCCCTACATGAGTGCCAGGCTGGAGCACTCCCAGCCCTGGCCACCCTGGCCCCTGTGTCCCAGGGCTTGCTCTGGTGCACCAAGCACAAACCCTTCCCTGGAAATCACTTTTGCCAGAGGCACCTCCCATTTTTGAAGGCATCTCCCATGGGAGGACAAACTACGAGCACCCAGTGCTCCTTCTTTCAGTCCTCAGTCTGAGCATCTCTTCTCCTTCCTTGGTATTTCACTCATCAGATATATCCAAATATGGCCCTAAAACTTAAAGGTACCACCTGTATATTACTGATCCCGACTTATACCTGTTCTTTTCCCTGCTATACTTGTAAACAGGAGCACTCAGGATTTTCATGTCATTACTATTTCAGTTAAGCAGCTCAAAGCAATTTCCCTGGAACCGATACGCAATTCTGTAGCATGAATGCTTCCGTGTGTGGATATGAGGATGTGTATGCATATGAAGAATTTTTGCAGAACAATTAGCACTTCGTAAAATCAATTATCTCTTATAACTGAATGAGATAACTTTAGAGATTAAATAACAGGGGAGAAAAAAAGTCTAAAATGGAAACAAAAACTACACAGAGTGTATTATTTAATGGCAACGCCTTTCTCCAGAGGAAATAATGACCAATTTCATCCTCCCAGAAAGAAGGGATCAAACTTTTGGATGTATAACAGAATTTAGTAGTAAGTCCTAAAAATCATATCCATTCAGCAATACTTAATGCCTTAATTTACTTCTAATGTACTTTGAGACGGTGAAATCTGTGTTTTGAGATCTGACAAAAACCAAAAATGAACAGAATTTTCTACTGGCAGAAGTGTAAAAAATGGCAAGATGAATTAGCACAACTACTGAGTGCATAGAATATCTCAAAATAAATCTGCAATAACAATTCTGTTAATTCAGCACATGTATCTGGTTTTTTATTACCTGTCTAGAGATAGAGAGGCTGATGTTAATATCTATTAATTTACTTATTTATTCTTTGAAATGTTTTTGTCTGTTAAGATAGTTACTTCCCAGGGCCAATTATATCAATATATATAAATAATTTAAATCAAAATGAGCTTAACTGTACATAAATGTTATACAGCTAGGCCTACAGTAAAGCTTTATTTTTTCTAAGGCTAAATACGTGGAAGTAGTAAGTTACTCTCAAGAATTCACAAATGTCAATGCCAAAGCTGAATATACAATTTTAACTGTGTCCCTCATGCTGTCATACTTCAGTGATGTACAAGTCCATTGATTTATATGATTATTACTGCTGGTTTAGTAGATTGCTTTAAAGATATAAAGCACTTTTATATCAATCTTCTTCAAAAAATAAGACTTTCTGAGCTGGAGGTCTCATGCTGACCTTTCAAAAGAGTGACTATTACCCACAAGGATCTTGGTCAAGAGAACTCCATGCTAGTGTTTTCTTCTTCCTTTTTTTTCCTTAACTATATCTTAAATAAGCAAATCACCAGCAAAAACCTCTACTGATTAGTTTCTCTCCTCCTCCCTTCACCATGAAAATATACTGATTAGCTCCACCACACATCCCACTCCAAATAAGGCTGCTGACAGTTTTGATGTAAGACTTGCATTTCATTAACATGCAAGCCATGATCTTGGATTTCTTAAAATTGTCATACCTGGGTTGCAGAAAATAACTTTTAAAATAATACACAAAATAACCTTTTTAACACAAAATTTTCATACATGGATTCATTAAAATATAAAGCATAAAAGAACCAAAAGAGACAAAACCAAAACAAGCCAGCAACAACAAACCAAACCACAAAATCCCTCAAAACCCAAGCAAATGCTACTGGAAAAATGGGCAATATCAAGGGTTTTTCTTCTCCCTGGAAAGTACTTCCATGTTGGTCTGGCTTTTGCTTAAATGAAAAGAACAGGTCAGGGATAACACAAAGTAATTTAAAGGACTTACACTGCAATACATAGGATTGCCCACAGCTACACCTTGCAATCACCCAGTTCATATTTTAGGTCCTGACATAAGAGTTCATAGTATTTTACAATTCTGTGTTCCATGTCAGTGGCTGACTGTGGAGTTGAATATCAGTCCTATTTAAATCTGCAAGAAAATAGCTGCAGGTGACATAACCTTTCATGTAGTACCACTGTGTACATATACAAATAATTGAGGCTCTTGACCCTGTCTACGCACATACAACTGTAAGTACAAACTTGACATTTTGATACTGCTTGTAGCCTTTCCCGTTGTTATTTTCTGTTTCAATAATCCATTGCAGGTAGAAAAATGAAAGAAGGAAGCATGAATGATTAATGCTGTCAAGTTAAAATAATGTATTTAGAAAAATCTATAAATCTGTTATTTGTGGCATTTTAAAACTAAACACGACGCTCTTCGGTGCCATTCAGCCCCATTTTACAGCAGATAAATGTAAACGTTTTGCAGAAACAATGGCAGCACAACCCTTTGAACACTGGTTTTGGCACCAAAAGTTAAAGGGATTGGCTGTAAACTTCTGTGTATAAATGAATATTAAAAAGAGATGAATATTCATACAGTGTTATTAATATTTAATGTATATGCATGATGAAAAGTGAATGTGAATAAACTGCTGTTCCTACACAAGCTTCCTGCCTTTATCTTCCTGACTGTGTCCACGCACGGATTATGCCCTTATCTCTGGTATTTTTTTTCCAGTTTGCAACAGTAAACTGAATGTTTGGAATGGACTATATTTATATTTCTGAAAATATTTAGCATACCTACCTTGCTGTCAGACAGGACAATATGCCTCCTTAGCCATGTGATATATTTTAGATATATATGTTCACATAAATATAAAAATATTTTGCTCTATATTTAGTAGCTGACATTAAAGTTTGAATCAACAACGGGACAGCTGAAGACCTGATGATTGATTTTAGATAGTTTGAATTTTCCTTGGACTATTTTTATCTTAAAAAGAAAAAAAAAAGGTAGTGATGGAAGAGTAAATACCAAATTTGCCCTCCTTTCTGGGACCAGCCTTGCATACAGCCTGATGCTTTTTTCAGCAGGAATGCAGGTCCAGCTCTCCTGGAGCCTCTGCAGTCCAGGAGCTGGGCATGCACTCACAATGCCAGGCTGCAGGCAGCTCCCTGTGCCTATCCCAAACAGACAATAAATTATCAATACCGCTTGAAATTGAAAGAGATCGTCGAAGAACAGTGCAGATGTTAAATTATATCAGTCCCTCGCCAATCTGCACTTCTGCTGTTTTCTTTCACCTCTGAAATGACAGCCAGGCAATCAAGGCAAACCTTAGAGTATAAACAAAATATTCTCTTCTAAAGTAGTGAGGGGCCTTTCATGCTAACAAGATGTTCTCTCACTATGAAGACAAGAGCGTACAACAAAGCCACAGCTATCTGCTAAAATGTCTTGGAGATGTTACATTTGTTAGGTGCTCCAGCAAGTCATTTAAAATTAAAGTTAATTAAATTAATGTGATATTAGCTGAATTGTTTCACTTGATAAATCTGTAAAGCCCAAACTGTGCAGCTCAGGTTTCAGGAGACAAGTGTATTAGCAATGCATGCAAATGATCAGAGTTTGCAGATTCAAAAAATAATTAAAGCAGATCCATATAGCTTGCAGCAAATTTCACCTGAAGTCACAGCAGCTGAAGGGCTTTAAAATGGTGCTTATTGCTAGATATCCATACTGCCCTTGAAGTGCAGTTTCAGTTTTAAGAGAAAAGTGTCCATATTTCCCATTATATTCTGACCCATTTTGCATACATTATTTTAATCTCCACTGTGCTCCTTTGCAGTCAATTAGGACTGTTAGACCCCACCTACACAAAGCCCTTCCCACCTACTAGATGTCACCCTGATAAGGGGCTTTGGAATTGTTTCCCTACTTAAACATCTGAAGAAATGATCATCCTCAATTCATGAAGAAATCAGTATGTTACCCAAGTCATGCCAAGTGACAACTGAAAGGAACAAATATCTTTGAAAATCAAAATAAAATAATTTTACATGATAAGTAAGTACATATTGTTGCTGGAAGAAATTAGTTTCCTATATAGGAAAAGCTTATATCATGAACTTTTAAATTTCTCTTTCAGAAAAAAAAGACTTGTTATTTCTGTGATTTTTCTCTGTCTTCAGATTGAAGAGCTGTGTTGCCCAGTACAGGTTGCTCCCTGTAATGCTATTACTGTTTCCAGCTGCTGTTTAATTTCTCAAGCCAGAAAGAGAAACTCAGAATAATAACTGTCACATATAAGGATAAAAAGCAACATAGGCAAAAAAACTGGAATTAAGTTTGCAGTAACAGTTGATTGGAATGCACCCAAACTACAGAAACTTGCTTAAAGATGCTCACTTCACGCAGCCAATGGGGTTTAATAATTTAAAATTAACTAAACTCTTGTAGTATAAAATATAATGGCTCTGTCAGAATCAAAGAGCAGAATGTTAATTTAGGATTTTAAATAATAATTCTGAATAAATGGAAATGTCATTAAAAGGTAGTGGTTTTTTTAAAAAAAATTAAGTTCATAAAGGGACACCTTGAATTAATACAAGCCATTAAAAATACTCCTAGAGAGAGAGCAAAGACTTACAAATGTCAAAACCCTGAGTGAGCCAGAAAGAATTCAGCTCACACCTGAAATATTCTGGGTCATAAACATGAACACGTTCACATTGAAAATACTGTAAAACTCATATGTATATTTTTCAAATCACAGAGGTCACAGGGAAGCATCTGCATTTCTGTGGGCAGTATTTTCTGAAAGTCCCCCCCTGGAAATTCACCTCTTGGCACACTAGTGCTTGCCATTGTTTCCAGCCATTGGCCACCCTCTGTTCTCTGCCCTCACTCTTTTCATGTCTACATGACACTCGTAAGGAGCTCATTCCCTCCTTCACCAGCATCAGTGAAGACAGGAATTAGGCCAAGTTTTGGCCAAACCTTTTCCAGCAGTGAGCAGCATGGCCGGTCCCAGGGGAAGATACTCTGGGGAATTCAGTATCCCCTGCCAGTTACAGCAGGTCATGGGAAGCCAACCACAAGGGTTTGGAATAAAACACATAATCAACTTGGTTTGTTACAGCTATAGATAAACTATTTTCCTAATATTCAGATTAATAATAATAATAATAATAATAATAATAATAATAATAATAATAAAATAAAGTGAAATGCTGAAGGTGCCAGCACAGCAGGGCAGTCCCAGCAGCAAAGGTTGCCTCCTGGTTCCTGCTCTGGATTGGGTGCTGCTGTAAGGCACTCTGCAAACAGGTCTCCTGCTTTGGCAGCAGCACCCAGGACAGCCTTACTTGTGTTTTAGTAAATCTGGGTTAGGGTTTCAGTCAATGTTAAGACTTAAAAATCGAGTACACTAGAAATTACCATCCCATTAGACAGAAGTTTGAGAGGAACGGATGTCAGAAGCAAGCCAAACCACTCAAAACACTGATTTTGCACTGCATCTTTTTTCATTGGAAGTAAAAAATGTTGTCACACCACAGTGATACTTTCACCCAAACACCTGCTCTTGCTTGGCCAGAACCTTTTCACCAGTGCAGCTCTGTCAGCCTCTCTCTCATGCACAACCTGGGCTGGAAAAGTGGCCATGAATTATAAACCAGAAGAGGTTATCTTTTAATTGCATAAAGAAGCAAAAAAAAAAAAAAAAAAATCCATTCCATACAGAAACACACATACCTTACATGCAAAATAACTCACTTCCCAAGTGGGAAAACTTCTGAAGCTAATTTCTTGTGACTCTGCATGTCATAATGAGACTTCCTGGCCTAATGAAGTGCGAGCTCCTGCCTGTGCTGTTGGGAGACCTTTCTCACACGTGGATTCTCTGAAGTTGGTCCCTCAGTAGGAGCATTCATTTGGATTTCCCTCTCCTACCACCCACTCACCTTCCCATGGCCTTTGGGAACTCGCTGCTCCTGAGACTTCCCGTCCCCTGTCAGCACTGGAATTGTCATCACAAGCTCTGGCATCACCTGGACCAAGGCTTACACTCCATTGCTGGAGCCCAGGATGGCCTCATATACCCAGGTGTACCCTTGGATAAAATATTGCTGAGAATCAAACTTTTATGTCCACTCCATTCCAGTTCTGGCTCTCTCCACAGAACCCCTCTCAGGTCCTCCCGGTCCCTGTTCTCACAGTCCAGGATATGGGAGCACCGACCTGACAATATGCAAATGCTTTTTACAGAGTTAGCACGTGTCAGCATAATGCCCCACAGATTGCTCTCCCCCCAATCAACTTCTCTGGCAACAGCTAATGAGCCACCACACATAATGTGGTGACAGGAAAGGAAAAAGCTTTTGGAGCAAAATCCTGGAGGACACGAAGAGGACCTGCTGCAATACTGTTGTTTTCCTCTTAAAGGTGAAAGGAACGGCTTCTTTAGTAACAGAGGGGAAAACCTCAGCTTGTGCCACATCCAGAGGGGTCACATCTGAATCCCTTTTGTTCCAAAGAAGGAATAGTAGGCAGGATTTATGTACAGTAGTGCATTTCAAACGAAAGTTCAAGCCCACTGTACTGCACAGCATGCATGGATTCTGCTGGACTGAAAGACAGCAGGAAACAAATGCACCCATCTGGCCACATAAATCAATCACTGAAATCTGAAGATACACCCACAGAAGGGAAAAATGATTAATAGATCTGTGATGTGTAAATTTTTATTTAACTCTAAAATCAGACTAGAAATGGCTTTTTGAAGAACACCATGTCAAGGACATGAGGACTTTGCAATAGTGAGAATCTTCTAAATCTGTCAGAAGAGACAGGATAGATTAAAAGCACACAGTGAGTCTGGAAGCAGCAGTGGGAAGGGTGGCCTTGGCCATGATTTTGCCATTCCCACCTGCACACAGCGGATGCACCAGCTGGTGCTGGACACCATGGCAGGAGGGAGCACAGCCCTACCTGTGAGACACTCCAGCAGTTTGGTTTGAGAGACTCCTGGGGACTGAACTTCATATTGCTCTTGCTCTATATCCAGTTCTCTCAATCAGTTCAAGTCTCACCACGGTGCTGATGCTGTCGCAGAGGCTGAAGCACCAGAGGCTCTGCTGGCAGCTGAGGATACGTATGTGGGTTTTATTAAGTACAGGAAAGCCCCAAAGACAGGAGACCATAGAGCTCAACATCTCAGTTCAGCATTTCTCTCCCCCCGATCTCACGCTGCTTTTCTGGCAAAGGGTCATATCTGGAGTAAATCCTGCTGAAAGAACACTTCTAACTTGATGGCTTGGAGGAGACACTTCTGGATCTGGCCACAATCTCCCTGCCCACACTGTCTGACACACGGGACATTTCTGTCCCTTAGGTCTACTGACTTGTCTAAAAAAAATGTTATCTTACATCTATTCCCAGGCACACTGTGATTAAAAATGCAGTGTTTTGGCTGACTTTGGCTCACAGCTCAAGTATTAGCTCCTCAGAAACCACCTACCTCAGAGAGGAACTGGGCTCTCATTAGTCACTTGCTAAACGTAGCCCTGAGAGACAGCATCACACAGCTTTCTGGGGTTTGAATCTAAAACTTTGGACAACATTTTTGTCTCACAAATGGACTTTTTCCTGCCAATATGCTGACACCTTTTCAAGCTTCTTCATGTGTCATTTGGGAAGGAACACAGCCACACACCAGAACACGGATGTGACTGAATTCTTTGACATCATTAACAAGTTTTGTCATTCCACAGGAGTGGTAATTGCCTCCACAATATTTAGGGACCAGAAACAACCATCTTAATCTAAACCAGCCTGTCTTAGCAATGGGAAGGCCTTGAGAACACAGTCTTTTTAAATTGGCTGACACAAGGCTCACCCCCATCTCTATCAGCATTGCAATAAATAAATGATTACAGTCAAACTACTGCCACTATTGTTATTAGCAGCCTGCAAGAGAAAGTTGAATCAGAAGAACACTGAAGAAGGAAAAAACTTTTAATGCTCAACTCTATTTCAAGTCAGACTAATTCAACTGGAGAACGTGTGATATAGTCACCAGCACAACATCTTCAACCTTGCTTCCTGTCACTGTGGGCACCCAATTTGCATTCACCACCACATTTTTTATTTGTTTTTTGTCTTCCTTTATTCACTGACTTCTGCAAACCTTTGGGAGGAGAAATGAAGACTACTATAGCAGCTTTTAAATTGACTCTTATATTAAGAATGTTATGTTTTTTATATCTGTTCTGAAAGGGTAATATGAAACTTATGAAATATTTACTAAGTGTGATGCATAAACAACAAATCACCTCTTTTCCATTAAATATTTTTTGTGAAAGATATTTTTAATAAAATACTGCAGCTTGCAATTTAATTACAATGAGTAATTAAAACTTAGAAGATAATCATTTTTGGCAAAAAGTCAGTTTTTGTTAAAATTTTAAGATAGAAAAAAGATGCATATTACGACCATAATACTGTTAGTAATTAAGATAAATGCATCAATTATTAAAGATGCAAACATGTCAAGCAAGCATAACTAATTATTTGAGCATGTTAACAGTTGTTTAATGTTAACAAGCAGTGAATTATTAAAGACCCCATGTGTCACATTTTGGACTGCATAAAATATAATGTTCTGGAAGAGTTTATGATTTTCAGGTTTTGCTTAGATCTTTCCAGTCAGATAAGCAATAAATTTAAGATAACTTGCATTTAAACTGTATTTCTAAAATAATTAGCTCTAATTGTGTAATGAAATGTTGTATTTCTCACTTTATGAAGATTTCCAAATTCAGTTAAAATGTATCAATAGGTGCTCTATGCTGTAAATATGTGATTTCTGTATATGAGTGTGCAATTTCTTCATTAAAATGAGATATGGTATTTGAGAAGCTTAAACTGTCAGAGCAGCAGCTATACTGATTTGAAAGAGTGCATTTTATGTGAACTAATTCTCATATTTGTACCTGGCTTTGTATTTCAGTGGCTGAATACCTTCCAAAGGAAATATCCACAAAGATCCCCTGCAGCCAGCTCCTGGTGACTGTGCTAATGCAGCTGCACTCCCATCTCCAAATACCTGTTAGTGATACCACAACATCTGACATAAGAATGAAACCCACCAGAATGGTTTAGAGTTGTACAAACCACCACTCTAAATGTGGAGACTCAGTTTGTCTGGTTGTGGGTTTGCTGGATGGGTTTCACTTTTCTTTTTTTTTTTTTTTTTTTTTTTTTTTTTTTCTCTTTTAGACAAAGATAAAATGAGGCTTATTTCCCTGAACTTCTGGTAGACTGAAAAGTAACATCTTTTTGTCTAAATGTTAGCTGGTGAATTCTGGTGAATTGAATTCTGGTGAGTCTCCAAAGGATTTATTGCAAACCAGAGAGGAGTCAACACGTGATTAGCGATTTGAATTTTGGATATTTACTGTGATAGCTTTGCAGTGTTACCTAATCTCCTTTGCAGACAGACAGACAGCTGTCTCTCCAGCCAAGGCATCGTGGGGCAGATGTGCCCAGAGCCCCTTGGCTGTGCTCACACCCAAGCCCCAACAACCTGGAGTAACTCCTACTCTGTTAGTAACAGCAGCTGCTGGCCCAGATTATTTCAACAGCACCAGGAAGAAACCACATCAGCCTTTAACATGGCACACAAAGGGGTAAGTGACCTCTGTGCCTTGCTGAACTGCAGTCAGGGCTGCTGCTCACACTCTTGGGAGACCCAACCTCTGCTGGCAACAAAGCACAGCACTGAGTGGCCCCCTCGTCACAACAGGTGCCCAGCACCGCCTTGGAGAACACTGGTTTCAACTCATGTCAGGGGGAAGAGAGGCCTGGAAGCACCAAGGAAACATTTGCTTCTTTGTTTGTTTTTAGCAACATATTAATATGAATTAATGTTTGCAGAGCTCTCTGACATCTTCAGATGAAAGTGGAGACGCACATAGATTAGGCTGTTAATTGGGTGGCCGGAGGGTATGCAAACAGTGTGGACCCACACAACACTTAGCTCTTTGCACTGATGTTTAAAATCTGTCCTGCCCTGCAATTAGGCAGACATTTCAGCAACGCAGTGGGAGGACAGGTCTCACCTCCAAAAGACTTGCAGCGAAATTCCCCCATAGTTGTGAAGAGCTCATGCCCAGCCAGCTCTCAGGCCATCCTGCAGCACAGTGCTCAGGGGTCTGTCACGCAGTAATAGGGCGCAGAGAATGCTGAAGTTTCTTTACCATTATCTGTTGTCTGATTACAATAACCTGATTTATGCCCCTCTTGCAAGATTATTTTAAAGGTGATTGCCCTGAAACATAACTGGAGTTTTCAAATCCAAGCCATCACAAAAGCACCGAGGCCAAAAGCTGAAAAGATGCCGATAACAAAACTTCAGGAAATTAGGAGAATGGCACTTCAAGCCCAGGACAACAGTGGGATTTCAAGTGCTAGAGGACAAGCACGTCTTTTGCAGATAATTTACTGCTCTCAAAAATACACAAAGGAAGTTTGGGTACCCTACTGGTCCTCTTTTTAGTTTATCTTATTTAGTATTTCCCCCCCAATTTTTCTTCCCATTTCTAGGTGACCTCCCTGCTGTGACAAGGTCTCCCCATTATGACAGTGAGCTCTGATGATAATGTAGGTAACATTCAGACTGAGACCAAGTGCAGCAGAAAGCCATATTTCACTCCTGACCTTCAGCTCCCCCTCTAGCACAACGCACACATTATATTTCCTTTCCCTCATCGCAGGACCAGTGAAACCACGCCGGGTGAAACAAGTGATGTTTCCTTAGCGAGATGCCAGGAATGAATAAAATAGTTTCGCCATTTCCACTGCACGTATGATACTCACCACACAACTTTGCTTGGCTCGCATTAGATATTAAGATCTCTGCTTAGCAGAGGCAGAGAGAGAGGTGTCAGAGCACTACCTGGCACACAGCTCTTTGCAGCACGCCCATGCTGCCACAGCACCAGGGGCCTTTGGGGACCTCCCAGTGACACCCCACAGCGGTTCCCAACCTTCCCCGCTGTCCCAGCCAGAACACCACACCCACTGAGGCACAGGGAAAAGTCCTGCTGCTGAGCTGCCACGGAGCCCCAACCCCAAAATCGCGGGTTCTCTCCTCTCCAGCACCAACTGCTGCACTGCACAGTAGCACTGGCAGAGCTCCAGACATATTCCTTTACGTGTCAGGCCTGAATCTCTTCATATGTTGGGGTAGAGCTGCATGTACAGTACTTCCCTTACTTCCAACGCGTTTTTGCCATCTGTTTCTATTATGGGAGTTTATGGCACAGAATACCTCAGACATTACAGTATCTGTTTCTTTTCTGCGCTGCAGTTATGGTTGCTGTGCTGCTTTATGAACAGAATGATAAAACTTGGAGCCCTCTTAATTCTCTCCTTTCCACCCCCATTTTTTTTGTAGCACGCTGCAGAAATGGAAGAATTTTTTTTTACAGTTCATATTATAATGACGAGAAGTGATTTGAAAGAAAGTATGGAATTTATCAGGAAATGGAAATGTGGCTACAAGGCAGATTTTAAAAATCCTTTAATCATATCGTGATTAAGAAGGTTTTTATATTGTTACTGCTGTGTTCTGAAGTATATTTTGTTATAATCTGAAACTTGCCTTTTTTTTTTTTTTTTTTTTTTTTTAAGAACAAACCTGCTTGGTACATACAATCTCTCACTCACATCTATTAAAGTCCTACAGTAAAGCAGGGACTCCACAAGCAGAAAGGCTCTGTGGATTTTCCTGAGTAATATTTCAGAGCATTTCACATCCCCAAAATTAAAGCACTTTCTTGCAGCAGCGTCGTGTCAATACACCCACATCCCCCACTGCATATTTTCTGAGAACCCTTCGTTCTTTGAGGAGGTGAATTATTTGTCTGTTGTAAACTTTAGCTAGACATTTTTGTGACGTGAAAAGCTATTATTTGCCTGCAACAGGATCACATTTTAACTACATTTAGATGGGGAATATTTGCAATCACCTTCATTGTCTCTAACCCATGAGGAGGTGGAGCAGTTGCACACTTCTTTAAAGAATGAATGAATGCAGGCTCATGGGCAGAAGATTAGATAGGTATGAATTTGGCAAAGAAATCAAATATAGACACAAAGAAATATCCTATTTGCCCAGGGCTGGTTTGATCACATGGTGACCATCTGGAATTTAGATCAAGCCTTCAATAAAATACAAGGGACCACACTTCTGCAGCACTCTCAATGATAAATTAATATCTGAGCTGGAAGTACTACAAGAAAACAGTGATAAAGAAGACAAAAGCCACATCTCACATACTCCAATTGCACTCCATTTCCTGGTGTTTCTTCACTTCCCCCCTCCCCCTGCCCATTAATATAAACATTATATGAGAAGTATAGTGAGAGCAATAAAAAATAAATGGCAATTAGAGCCAAGATCCAGAGCTAAGACAGGAGGAAAAAAGGAACAGAAACATTGGTCCTGATGGCCTTTTCCTGTTCCAATTTTTTTTAATGTTCTTCTGACCTTGATTAGATCTGCAACTTCTCATGTGAGGCTTTGAGATGAGTCCTATATTTAGATAAAAAAGCAGTACCAGAAGTGAACTGCTGGGCATGTAAGGATTTCTACATACTGTGCCATGTTTTCTGAACCTCACCGTTGCCCCTTACCTACTCTCCTCCTGGTAGCTGATTTACCTCTCAGGAACAAACTGCTAACAAAATCCCAGGAGCCCTCTGAGCTCTTTGGACACTTTCTGTCCTTGGGAGCACCTCCCAGAGTGCCACGTCCCTTGTCAGCATGACCTTTGTGTTGGGAAATTGTGGCAAACAGTTTATTTACCTACAAATTCAGAGCTAATTCCCCAAATCCAGTCTGTGATGGCTTCCTATGCAGAGACCACATTGGGAGTGCTGGTGGAGGTGACAGCCCGTGCCTGATGCCCCATAACTGCACGGTTCCAGACACCATCCATTCTCTTCTGGTCAGCACCAGGCAGGAAAATGGCTAAAGACAGCAGCAGGTTGGTTCAAAACTAAGTCAAGAAAGAACAAATATGTAAATTTTCAGGCTCACTCCACACAAAGGTGGGCCAAAGGATGCCCCAGATACAAGCAAGTCTGACTTTTGTTGCCCTAATATAGTGTAGTGCCACAGCTCCTGGACTCTCCTCTTTGGAAATGGGAGCTGTTCAGCACAGCACACCAGTCCCTCTCCTTCAACTCATATTTCATTGCATCTTCCCACCATCTTCAAGCCTTGAGAGCTTGGGAGCCAGCTCCCTCCTCTGCCTTCTCTCCAGGGGATGGAAAACTGTGCCATACCCCTGGTAAGGGCCATTCTAAGGGGTGTGGAAACACAACAACTACTCTCTGATGCTGCTTCCAAAGATGTGACTGAAGTTTCTGGACCATAGCAGGAGCCCCAGCACTGGAGCATTCCAGCATGGAATTCCCAAGCTGTATTTCTAATGCCTCTAGCACTTTCATTTCTGCCACCCCTCAATATTCAGAAAGGCAGAAGTCAAATGTAACAATAGTGACCTTTCCTGGTAGCGTGGATCAGAACACCCTGCACTGTGCCTTCGTGGAAACCTGTGGATGAACACAGGGCTTGCCTCCCACCACAGCAGGATTACAGATGCTCTGCTGTCAGTCTTTTTTTCCAGCTGGAAATGAAAGGTGCCCACAGCTCATGGATGGTATGAGCACACGTCCGTTCGGGTCTCAAAGAAAACACAGGTCTCTTACTGGATAAAAAAGGGGGGGAAAGCCTTAAAATATAAGAAAATGCATCAAGACAAAGGGTAAAAAATAGTTTGTGAAAAGCAGGAAGGAATACGTTGTGCCTCTCTTTAGAAGATATAGTGCTCAGACACTGCTTTAATTCTGATTGAGAGAGGTAATATTCACATTTCCTGCAAATCCCCTTCCACCCCTGTCAGATGACAGTTATAAGCCCCTCTGTGGCAGTCACCTCCCCCTCTGTAGTTGTCACCTCCTTCACTTCTGTCAGGGAACAGATTTCACGAACTAAACAAATATTAAAAGTTAAAAAAAGCCAAGAGACCTTCTGTTTCCTTTGTATTTCAGGCTTAAAGGAGAGATTTTTTTGCTTGCTGTTTGGATCAATAGATTATTTCAGTAATAGAAATACTAATGTCCTTAAATCTATATTTTTTCCCCCTGCAAATCACCAAAAAGTCTCTCCTGGATTAGGCCTCCCAACCAACTGATTTAGTTATGTGTCACAGGAGCCTCCGTCTCTCATTTTTCTCTTTTCCTGGGCTGAGGGAAATATTGTTGGTACTGTACTCTAAATCCCAGCCAATGGAAAGCAATGTTTCACCATCTATCTGCCCCTGACACACTTTCACGTAAACCCCTGCAAAGGGAAGGGATTCACATGTGTTTTACCAACTCCACTAAACTACAAATAAAAGGAATCCAAGGTTCAAAGAGTTAAATTATCCAATGGTTTCCGCTGCTGTGCTTGCCCCCCACCCTAAACCCCTCTCTTCTCTCTCAGGGCTATGCTTGATTTATGGTGTGATCCATCCCTGTTGGGAGTTGACAGTCACTTTCATTTTCTGGTATTTTTTTCCCTTTTGCTGCCAAGGTCACCAGAGAGAGGGCCCTCCAAGTTTTCTGCATTCGTCCTCCTTCACCCTTCCACCAGCTTGGCCTCATGAATCATCCCGTCTTCGCATTGAACTCCTGATGCTTCTCTTCCACCAAACTGCCCGACTTCCGCAATTTTTCTTCATTCTCACTAACAATTTGGTAATGAAATATTGATTTTTAGTTAGATTCAAATAGATGTTATTAAGTTTGCATTGATAAATCGTTCTCTTTTTCAGGCTGGAAGTACCTCAGTCAAATTCTAACTGCGCTTTCATACCTGGTGATGTATTAATTTGACATATTTGTCACCCAAGCTGCCTGGCTCAGAGTTAGAGGAGGGCATCTGTCCTAATTGCTGCTATTTTGCAGAGAAGGTGTAATTCTAGCTGATTTCTTCCAAGGATTTTAGCCCTAAAATAAGATATTTCCAAACATTTTCCATGGGATTTTTGTTAGGAAAACAAGCAAGCAAATATTCTTTTCCAGAAGGGAGAGGTAGGCATTTAAAAAAAAACAAAAAAAAAAAAACAAAAAAAAAAAAAACCAAAAAAAAAACAAAACAAAAAGCACTAACCAATTAATGCTAAATGTTTCCAGTTAATTTTGCTAATTGAAATATATTCAATATCAATGAATTTGTCATGGATTCTGTGACAAGTAAGTAATTCTTTTAACCCTCCTCAGTGAGAGCAGATGGATAGATGGGATTTGAAATATCTACAATTTGAAATAGCTACAAAATCATTGCTCCCTTAAGTGGTTAAATGAAGTGAATATTCCTGCACATGCCTGGCACAGTAACCCCTCTGCCAGAGTTGAAGGTGGGACACAGGGACACGAGGAGGCACAAACTGTGTCAGCATTGCATCATCTTTCACCTACACCAGGGATAAGGTTCCCGGTCCCAAGATTTCATCAAGGGCAAAAATTGTGATCACAGATAGAAATAAAAATAAATTACATTGAAAAAGAGACGTGCACTTTCCCCCTCTGCAATATGCAGGCCTTGTTCTCCACCACGGCATTGCTTCAGAAATAGCTGCTGCTCAAGCCCTCGGTGCCCCCAGTGCTGGGGGCCTGGTGGCCAAACACAGGGCAGAGCCCACGAAAATTCAGCTCAAACCCAGCCACCAAAAGGGAGAACAACACACATTCTTAGTACACTCTGAGTACATCTAAGTAACAATTAGTTTTAAATTATCACAACTCAGTTGAAGGCTTAAATGGATGTTTGCAGCTGCATCAGTTTGAAGACTTGAGTTTCAGCTGCACGCAACCCGAGCTACCTTTTTTTCAGGTGTCATTCAGCACCTCTAAAAATTCCACTTTCCCAGTATCCCTGCAGTGGATACCAAAAAGAATCCTTCATAGCTTAAGAGTGATTCTCACATTCACTGCAAATGGATAAAGAACAAGTGTTATTTCATACCCACTAAATTAAAGGCTACCTGCAGAAAAGTCAACCTCCAAAGACTATTTAAAAAAGAAAGAAGGGAAAAAGTAGCCAGCAGTATGTTAGTACCTGGCCTCTCACAGAGGTATCGAGCTTTGCTGTGCTGACTGATTTCAAGAGACAGGCATTGATGAATAAAGCTCAATTCCTTCCTATGCTCTTGTGTCACACCTTTTTATTTACAAAATAATTTAGCTTAAAAGAGGAGGTAATTCTTGGAAATTAGCTTTAAAAAGGTCAAATTAATCTACTTGGTGCCAGCTGAAAGCTTATTTTTTAAAAAAACCTACGAAAGGAAATATCTTTCAAAATAACAAAACTCCATTACCATCAAGATACTAAATAATTACTGCACAAGAATTAAACTTTTTACATTTAGCATATTTGCTGTATGCCCCACATTAATGCAGAGGGAAGCAAATGCTACATTCTAGTGGCAGTGGTGACTGTTAACTCCACCCAGAGCTACCATTGCATTTCTTAAAATAAAACAAGGAAAAAAGATATAACAACATAAGACAGCCTTCATTATCTCCCCTCCACACTGATACTGTAATAAGACTGTTTAAATGAATCAGACAGCAGAAGGGATGCATAGATTTCTCTACTTATGTAAGTTCATTCGTTCTTCTCACATTCCTCCTCTAACACACTTCTAGGATTATTTAGTGCAATAAGTAATTATCAATCCGCTTTGGAAAGCCATTATACATTTACATACTCTTCAAAGCTGCTGTTACTTTTATTGCTTCTAATGCCAAAATGGGAATGTGAGAGAAGAGCCTCTCTAAGAGCAGGTTATGGCGAGTTCAGCGTGCAGAATGCAGTTTGGAGGATGCATATGGGAATGAGTCATTTCTGAGAAACATAAAACTCTGAGTTATCAAACCTTTTGCTATTCAATTATTTTTCTTTACTATGCTTGCTAGTAATGACAACTGCTATGAGAAGGCTGCTCTGCTGTATTATTTCTGCTAACTGTTTTTAACCTGGTGGAAAGCAAAACATGGCTGGACCAAAGCGTCCCACTTAGACCTAACAAATCATGATAGTTTAGAAGGTAAAGGTAAAATTCAGGTATTAAGTGGCATCCTTCTTTCCTTATCTTCCTGGAAGATACTACAGAATACGATATGAAATGCCCCACCAGCAGACCCCAGTGAACTGAGTAGCTGCAGGGAAGTGTGACAGTGTCAGAACATGCTACCAGCTCAATCTGATGAATATGCACTTAGAGAAGTAAGACTTATACCCATGACAAGCCTTTTGAGAGCATCATGCCCTAATAACATGGGAAATCAGCAATGCTACAATATCACAAGGTTTTGAGGAGTAACTCCTGCTAGGTGAGCAGCCAGCTGCAGGGTCACCCTGCCATGGCCCACAGCAAGATGGTTTCTCCTAGAAAAGCTTGACCTGTGACAGTGGGTGGCTCAGGTTAGTGCAGGGCTGTCATTAATCTCTTAAAAAAACAAAAAACCAAACAACAGCAACAACAAAAACACTCCTGTGCATCTACCTTTGGCCTCCATGTTCAACAAATCACAGGAAAATCTAGAGTTGGGCCAACCTGATTCCCAACCCATAGGTCTTTAGTGCACAGGTAACAAATCCCAGGCACTGACAGCACAGTGAAAGCACATCCATAGACTACATGATAAAGCACAAGCTGCACTTTGGCACCTGCCCCTCTGCATTTGCAATATGGTTTTGTGTACAGGTGATGATGTAATTCACTCTCACAGAGCACATTTTCCATGCCTAAGGCCATCACCAGTCCAAATACCTGAGATAAGGTGATAGAAATTGAAACACTTACAGCAGAAATGTTCCCCACTTCTACCAGTGCTCCCAGGATTTGCCTTTGCTGGTCTGCCATCAGGATGAAGGGAAGGAGATGCTGCTTTTAAAATTGTTCCTGTTAAGTGACACCTGGAAAGTCTCCTAGGATAAATTCTTACGAATTCTGTGCAAAAGCAGCACATCAATAACACCACTGTATTTCTTAGTGCTGCATCCCGGGACAGGGGCATGGGCTGAGCCCTTCACATACAGCCTGGTCTTCAGAAAATCCATACCAGCTCAAAGGGCCATCTCCTCAAGGTTTCTACTCTACGAAACACTGTTAAAACTGGCTCCAAATCAGTCTGCCCTAGAAATCCATTCCTTGTCTTAAAAGACTTTTGGCTTGTTTCAGAAATTAAGTATAAAAGCCTTACCATAATTTGGTAGGGACATGTTGATTCAAGGAAGCAGCTGCTGAGCGAGCCAGAGATGAAGTAAATAACGAAGCTGATAGCAGCATTATCCTGTGCCCCCTCAGCAATGAAAACATGGACTGGGCTAATTCCTGGTAAAAGAAAATATCCTTTTTCATTTTCTTGGCAGGCACTGCAGCTTGGCTGCTTCAAGGCAGAAGCTGAATACTCCCACAGCCAGGGCCTTCCTTCCTGAGCACCTCATGTCTTCTATAACAGAAACAGATTTCCCTCTCTTCCTTTTGCACTGTTCCCTTTTCTTCCCCAAGCAGTTTCCCTTCTCCTTACCGCCTGCTTTTCCTCCAGCTAGCTGGGACCCTCTACTGAAATGAGAAGTAATTAAGCTGAAAATGACCCATGAGGACTGGAGTCACCCTTTGGGAAGCCAGGTCCAGTCACACTCATATTCACATGGCAGCACCACTTGCAAAGAAAACAAAATATGGTAAACAGAATGGAATCCAAGCCTGGGTGAAGACTGAAGCAGCTTCCATAGGAAAGATGTGGAATATTTCCCTTGTGGTACTCCAGTGTAACCAAATCTATGCTGCATATCTGGGGACGCAGGAAACCCAAGTTAAAATCCCCTGATAAACAAAGGTGGGCATCGAATCCAAGTCCCCACATTGCCCTGGCAGAATATCCCAATTAAACTGCTTGGTAAAGCTGCTGTTTGTTGTCCCTGTTCTAAGGCTGCCCCATATGCCAGGGAAGCTCAAGATAACCAAGGTTCATCTTTTAATTTTGCTTAAGGCATAAATTCATAGTGCTTTCTGCCCTCCCTTCAAAGCATCCCACATAGAAGGCAATACTGTTTTCCTTGGGGTAATCCTGGCTGACAAGGCATCTTTAACAAGAGTCTCTCCATATGAGATTAGGTTTTGGTACATTCACTGATAGGGAATGCAACAAGCAAACATTAGTGACCCAAGTGTGCTACACTGTTCTGTCTTCCAGGAGATCAGGTGGCAAAAGAATTAGACGCTGGTTAATGGTCAGCATGTACAAGCCCCATATATGAACAAAACCAGCCTTAAGATCAAGCACGTGCTAAATTATCTCCAAAGCAATTAGTTCAGTCTTACTGTGACTGCAATCGGAAACCAGGCAATTTATTGTTCTCCATTTTATACATTTAAAATCAATCTGCTTGTCTTGTGAATGTACCAAAAAGCTGTTCTGAATACAAACCCCAAACCTATAAAAAAAAAGCCTAATTACTCTAAGTTTTCCATTTCTTTCTGTGACTGCACTGCCATTCCTCCCTCCTTAAGACCTTTTCTCACATGCATTTTCTTTGTTATTAGTGCTATCTATAAAATATGAATCCCAATTCCATGATCGTCATAAAAATCATAAAATTCTATGCCTGCCATGAAAATATTACATGATTTATTTCTGTGGGAAGTACATATTAAATCCAAGTATTAAAATGGTATTTTGCCTCCTTGACATGTAGAACTTTAAAAGACGCCCAATTTCTACTCAAGTGTTATTATGTTAAGTTTCTTTCCCTGTTTCAAAACAGATACTTCAGAAGCTATTTATAGATTGAGGTTAATATTCATATTGCCATATGCTCTACAGTATTTGCTCATATACCCTCTTCATTTTTATTTTATATGACATATGGTGGCTGCATTATACACGGCATTCGCCTAATGTATTGCATATGCATATAACATTTAATACAACAGCGTGTATATTCACTGTGCATTTCACACTAGCAGATTGTGAACTGATGGACAACACAGCTTCTCCCTCTCCCCCTTGCTGGACATGTTTAAGGAGCAAAGGTATGGTCAAAATGCATTGGAGCTGTCTGCTGGGGATGTATAGATCCACACCCAAAACTCTTCAGGGACAAAAACTCAGCGTGAATTAGAAGAAAACATCAGTGGTAGCTGAGGATCTCTCTTTACTCACAAATAAAAACAGCAGCCTTCAGCAGCTTGGTCTGAGGGGTCACTGCATGGGGTTCTTAAACTCCCTATCATCCTTACAGCCTGAGGGAGATGCTAACAAGGAGCAGGATTCTTCTTTTGTGGACACCAGAAGTTTAAAATTGCTTTTATTGCCTTTAGCTGATGGGTTCTTAATCTCACATCTTAAGGATTTCCATATGCAAGGTACTTTAACTAAATAGAAACAAAATTATTCTATGAAAATACTCCTCTCAAGTTAAAAAAAAAAAAGTCCAACCAAACCAAAGCCAAATATGGAAACAGGAAAGCGGCTAAAAATTTACTTCTACTTCACTGCACCATTTGCATTGCTAAGAACACAGCGACAATAAAAAATAAAAAATTTGAGAATACTGAAACATTTTAAACAGAAGCTTTCTTTGACATTTTCTTCCATTCTGTTTTGAAAGCTACAAAAAGAAATAAAAGTCAACAGTCAAGAAAAAGAAGAAAATTCATTTCACTGAACTATTTGTCCACATTTAGAATTGCCAAGGAATGGAAACATCAGCTACTCACACAGCTCCAGTCATCGTAGCACTCTATAAAGATCAGTGGTCACAGAGCACTCAAGAACTAATAATTACTTTTTCTCCTTTTTAAGTGGAAAAAACGTCCTCATGTTAATAATCAACAAGAATATAAGATTTTCCATTAAACCTTCCAGGCTTTGACGCGTCTGCAGCGTTCTAGTCCTGCAATCCATGGTTTATTGAATATTTTTTTGTGGCTTTTCCCCAGAAGAGGACCATCACCACTGCTGTGTGTGCCAGCCTCGCTGCTGCCATTGTTTGCCATGCAAGGGCAGGGCTGGTGGCTCTCAGAAAATGCTTTGCTCTGTGTTTCAGAGGCTACTGCAGGACCACACCCAAAGCGAGCAGGGAGAAAAGAGCTGGGGAAGCGTGGTCTGAGCCAAATGTCTCTCCAGGACCTTGTGTGTCATCTCTTCAAAGGAAACAGAGTTCCTCACTGCCACCAAAGGACAACTCCATCCTGGTTGGATCAGGATGATCATCCTGGAGGACCATCTCACTCCCTTCCCCAGCAGGAATTGCACATGGCCTTTCTCCTCTCAACCCTGCGCCTTTGTGCTAGTTAATACGAACAAACAACATTAATAACAACCAATATTGATAAACAACAATTGAGAGGAACCTCACAATGCCTTCAACAGAACCAAATATTGCAAACATCAATATCAACTCTGCAGAACCAAAAGCTTTTCCCAGGGGGCCAGGGTCTGTGGGATGGGTTTACAGGTTCCTGGTGATTCCAGTAGGAGCAAGGAGCACAACTCAACCTCAGCAGCACAGGCCAACAGCACACCACTCAAAAGCCTTGTACATGTCAAATCCCCATTTCAATCACTAGGAACTTCATGGAGTAAAAAGAAAACTGAATTTTTTTTTTTTCAAAAAAAAAACATGCTAGAAAAAATTGAATATGCAGTTCAAACCTTCAATAAACTATGGATTCCACTCCCAGGACCTGGGTTCAAAAAAGCAGGCAAGGACAAAACCTGCTTTTCTTTGTATAAAGATGATAAAATACATAAATACATTCTCATAAAACAGTTCCAACACCTCAAATATACTCCCTAACCCCCATCCTCCAATCCAAATGACACTTAATTAAGCCATCTGATCTTCAGAGGCTTCCCCCCCCCACCCCAGTCAGAAACAATGAAGAAATAAGCAGATTTCTTCTAGAGCCATAGACTTTAACTACTGTATCTCATACAGAGAACAGAAAGAAAAGCCTGGACAGGATGCAGAAACCATGAAGAAAAATTATTAAAGATTTAGGAAAAAGAAAAATCAATCAAGGGAGATGCACAAACCTGATTAGGAAAGAAAAGATTGTATGTTCCTATATATAAATATATATATATAGGCATGTTAACGGGTGGCTGGTTCTTCTAAGATTAAAGAAAATAACCTAAGGTTAAATATCCTTTTGAGTTTCTCTGCTACCATCTACAAAACTGGAAACCTGTTTGCCATGGCTCCAAGCAAAGAGCTGATAACAATATTTTTGCAGCTAAATTCTCTCTTTTTCTACCAGCTCCTGAAGTCATGAGACAAATTCACTTGCCAGAAACTGATTGAGTACAGGGGATTTTTCCAAGTCTCTTTTCTGACCCAGATTTGTGTCTTTGTCCTTTCTGAACAGATGGATAAGATGATCATTCTTTAAAGATCCCAACTTAAATGAAAATGTGTTTAGTGGTTCCAGTGCAGGGAAATATAGTAAGCCATTAAACCATGACAAATTTGACACACACAACAACTTCTGGGAAAACAGGCCAAAAAAATGGAATGTCTACCTCACCAAAACAGAAACTGAATGTGAGTAATTAAAAAAAAAAAAAAAAAAAAGCAGTAAGGGAGATAAGAAAATAGCCATTTGTCCTGTCTGGGCTCACACCACAGCTCCTACTAGCTGCCCCCACCCAGCCTCACCCACCAGCACTGCCAAATTAGCACAGAAACACAAAACTCCCTGTTAGAGATCCAGCAAAGCTCCCTGGAAAAGGCAACGAGACACATTCCGCTAACTACTTGCCCTCAATTCACAAATGAATACGGTCAGGCTCAGCTAAAGCAAAAAAAATGAACCAAGACAACAAAACCCCACTGAATTGTGATTTATAGTAAATCTCTGACATTTTTATGGTTCTCAAACCAATAATGCAAGAAGAAACAGCAGACAGTGAGCTCTTGGCACTGGTATTGACTTCAAGGTCAGTGGAGCACAGAAACCCATTGGTTACTGATAAAATGGCCTCTCCTCCACCCAGCTGCTTCTGGTTTTCAGCAGAGAACTTCTTGGAAACCTGCAGGTGTTTGATATTTCGTGGTACTTAGCTCCCCTACTGCACTTGATAGAATAATTGCGTTGTTTAAACTTTTCAATCAACAGCATTTCTTCTTCCCTTGAGCCTAGATTTGCCTTATTTACTACCAAGACTAGAGAAAGCAGGTTAACAGCCTGCCTAGTTATTCACATCTATGCAGAAGGCTTTTGTGCTTGAATCAAAAATGGTATTCTATTATTCTTTCAACTGATATGTAAGGGTAACGTGATTGTGTCTGTAAGTAACTGCCATACTGAATTTAATCATGCTATTTATTTGCTTTGAATTATCCTGTATTCATTTTTTTCTGTACTCTTAGGCATCGATAAAGTGGTTCTTACTATTACAGTAAATTAAATGCACTTTAAAAGATTATCTTTTACATTTGTCATAACAAGAATTTACATCGATGTTTTTCTCTCTTTAAGTGGGTATAAAGAACTCATGTACATTTTTAAATTTAGTTTGTAGCATTTATTACATGAAGAACAATTTCTTAACTAATCACAACTCATTAAATTCACAAATTATCCCAAACAACCCATGGTAAAAGACCTCTTGTATTAGAAACAGGAAAACAATCCAAAATTTTTTGTCAACAACCATAACTAATTTTCTGGTTGTTTTCATGGATGAACTTAAGTATTTCAAAATGCAAAAAACTCCATGGGAAGTAAGAGGAGGGGAGCCACCGAGTGAAAAGCAGCTGTGTGAAGGAGGGAGGATAGATATGAATGGCACAACTTAGAGCAGAGGAGGAAAATGGAGGCTGATGCTGTGTGCAGGGGAGGAACCTCCCTGCTCTTTCCCTCTCGCCTTGGATCAGTCCTGCTCCTCCCTTGCTGCAGTGAAAGGTGTGCCGGGGCTTTCATGGCCACCCTTCCACAGCCCCATGCCCTGTTGCCTAATGACTATCACTTAATTGTTGTGTTTCCTGAAGCAGGCAGTCCCTAACGTGATAAATGAACTGCACGAGAGTCTTCCTTGGACACAGAACCATTTAAACCTTAGTTATTAAATACTCCATTCACTCTGCCAGCCACTTGCCTTTTTAATTTTTTTACTTTACATATGTGGTGTTTTTCACATGTTTAGCACTGAAGCACACATTTGTTTGGACTATACACCTCTGTGCACTTTTTTAATGTAATAAAATTGACAGATTACTTCTTTTTGCAACAGGTTTGGTAGAAGAAAATGTTTGGGGTTTTTTTCCTTGATGGCTGTTTAGACAGCAGTCTTAAAAAATGACTAGTCACTAAAATTCCTCATGCTCATTTCATATTGTGTTGATTCATATTAAATTCATGACAACAAAAAAGCAACTTGAGGCACTTTTGGAAATGACCACTCTTTAGTGCTTCTCTCCTCCAGGCTCGATAGGCCCAGAGTCCATAAAGCTGCCTGCTGTCTTGTGTCATGAAAAGAAACAGCTTTGCCTGGGAATGCCATTACTGTGTAATGAGGCATGCAGCAAAATATACCTTCAGCAGCCACTTGATGAAGGCTTGCTGACACACCAGACCAGACAGAAATGTTTTTTTGTGTGTTCTTCCTTATTTTGTCCATCAATCACATCATTAGTCAAAGCAGACAGCTCTGTCAGCTGGGCACAGATGCAGACTGGCAGGCGATCAGTGGACAGGTGTTAGAGCTCTCCCAAAACAAGATCTCGAAATGAGAAAAGGAGTGAAGACCTTGTTCCAAGGGCTGGAATGTCAATATATTAAAGGAAAAAAAAAAAAAAAGACAACCAAAAACCAACATATAAAAAACCCTGGTACCAAGGAGGGGAAAAGTTCAGAGGGGATGCTCAGAGCTGCTACAGAGAGACTTGGAGGAAAGTTAAAAGGAGCTGCCACTTTGCATTACATTTTCATTTCTGCCTGTATTAGCTGGTGTCGGCGGATAACGGCAACGTCCAGCATTTGCTGTTTTGAATAGAGTCTAAAGGACTTTATGTAAACAGTATTGTACTTCAGTTTCATTAGGAAAATCCTCCATGGCACATGGATTTATTTGTCCGAGGCTTCTGTCATTAAGCTGAGACACTAATACCCACAACGAGCATATATACTTTCAGTTTGACGTGCAAAATGGCAGAGGGCTACACGAGGGATCTCATTTTCATTATAAGAACCAAAAACATAAACAGAGTGAGATACATCCGAAGTGCCCCTGGTCACAGGGAGTGCTAATCAAGCAGAGGCAAGCACGTCCCGAGCCCTCAGGCAGGGATAGCCCCCAGGACTTCACTCTGGGCTGTCCTGGGCCAGCTTCACCACCTGTGCTCACTCTGCATTTGGCTACACGCACGGATGCCAGCACAGAGGTGCTCCTGGGGGGCTTGTGCCTCTCTCTGGGGATGGCCTGGAGATGAACCCACTCTTCAGACCCCGACCTACTTTGCTCAGCAAATTGAACAGCATTGTCTTCCTCAGATCTCTCAGCTGTTGGTTTTATTCCTGTAAACTGGAGCTAGTTCTCCTTCACAACATTTTCGTATGAGTCCTTTAAAGCACAGGGTGTTTCATTTCCTTCCCATCCCCTCAAGCTAAGTTTTTGTCTACAGTCACACTTTGAATTCTAGAAGGTTTTTAATAATGAGTCTGGCTAATATTGCTTCTGAACAGCTTTGCATGCATTGTGCACTCTTTTTGAGTAATATTAGATAATTTTCCAGCTCCTTGTCACCAGGCACGTGATAAATCTCCAGCAGAATCTCATTGTTCTGCATCCCAAACCTGGGCAAAAGGGTGCTCTTGTGAGGTCCAAAACAAAATAATTTTATCTATAATGTGCTTCTCTCAATCATTCTATGCTGGAGTTGGCCAAACTGAATTAAAAGACCTTTTTATTAATCCCAGATGAACCCAGCTCCATAGAAAAACAAGCAGCAAATCCCCAGCTGAGTGGGAGAGACCAGCCCTTCGGGAGAAAAACTCTGAAGCAAAGAATGCTATCAGGACCATACAAAAAGGGCAAAGATGTTAATGATAAAAGTCTAAGAATTGAACAGCCCAGGCAGGAATACCACCTCTAACTGCAGTTGGCTTTAGTCTTATTTTAGCAAGAAAGACAGGCCCCTGGAGTGCAGTGATTTGAACAAAAAAAATCAATTAGTGATAATTCCCAGGGAAGTGGAACCAACCAAAGAGCTAACCAGCTTCTTGCTGACAGAAAACGAGTTTGCCAAAACCATGTCACTTTTCAATTAAAAAAAAAAATGCAACTGTTAAACTAGAAAACTTCCCCTTTAGAAACAGAGGTAAAGTGGTTTGGGGAAAGGGACAGCAAGTCAATTGAACAGGAGACATGTACAACCCACAGCTGCAAAGCTGCAGTGATAATTAAGGTGTCTAGGTAGTATTGCAGGTTTTGCTTCAACTTTTGCCTCCTGTCCATTGCAGCTGCCTTTAAAATCCTGCAATTACTCAAGGCTTTCCTATTTCCCCCAGGTCTTCACTGTCCCTTTTCTCATTTTGCCCCTTCCCTCATATTTACACTCTGCTTCTTCTACATTATTTCAACACTCACTAGCCCATTATCCTCTCTTGCCTCTTCCCCTGGGCTTTATTTCTTCTCCTTCTCCTTCTCCTTCTCCTTCTCCTTCTCCTTCTCCTTCTCTTCTCCTTCTCCTTCTCCTTCTCCTTCTCCTTCTCCTTCTCCTTCTCCTTCTCCTTCTCCTTCTCCTTCTCCTTCTCCTTCTCCTTCTCCTTCTCCTTCTCCTCCTTCTCCTTCTCCTTCTCCTTCTCCTTCTCCTTCTCCTTCTCCTTCTCCTTCTTCTCCTTCTTCTTCTTCCCATCTTTACCAGCCCAATCAAACACCAGTTTCTTGGTATCAGTAGAAAATACATTTTAAAGTGAAAACCCCGCAGACATACATATCTTGCATTTAAATGTACTCATCTACTAAAAATAGCATAGGGTCTCCCAGTGCAAGACAAAGCACAACCATATCCACAGCTCCAAATTTTGCACAATGGGATTACCCTGAAAAGAGGAGGTTTCTGGTGAAATATCAAGGTAACCTGGATTTTAACTTCTGCCATCATGGGTTTTGGTCACTTATTTTAGAAAATATTTGGAGGGAAAAAAAAAAGGGGGGAAAGGGGTAGGAAGTCCTTTTCAGTTCAATAAATAATAGGCTGGAGGGAGGGTGGGGAGGAGAGGAAGAAAAATTAGGATCGCTGAAAGGTCAGGTGCCTTTACACAGCACAAGGGAAAAGGAGCACGCTTTCAGATCCTACCAAGAGCTGACCTTTCTAAAGATGTGCTCAGCATGAAGGGGGTAATACCTGGTACAGAGCCACACATCTACCTTTAAATAAGAAGCAAATCCAATAACTCTGGAGACACCATTAATCTAAGGAGCCTTTAGAGGTCACTGTTGTGCCAAACAGGCCTGGGTGGGGCACATTTATCTGGTCAAAGAAAATAGTGGTGTAAAGGAGCATTAGTCCGTCAAGCATCTAAGCTTTATGAATAAACTTTTCTAAATAGCACTTTTCCTATAGAAGAGGGTGTAACAGCCATTAATAAATTAACTTTGTTACCTACCTTTCAAGTGTGAGCATATTGACTCAAACCTGGGTGGCACAGAAAAATCAGAATGAGTGAAAAACATGAACGTGGCCCTTGTGCCAACCCCTGCCAACAGCCAGGAGTCCTATGGAAATGGTTAAACTCCAGGATCTCAGTTCTCATGAGAATACAAGGAACAAAATTAGCATGAACTTGACTCAAACAATGGTGACTTGGATTTTAAAACAGATTTCTTTTGAGATTCTGAACAAACTACTTCTTCCCCAGTTGAAAACTGTAAATAATTTGAGGTTAGTTTGTGGCTGAATGGAAGTTTCAGATCATAGACACACTTATGTGATGGCAGCAGGGATCACACAAGGATTTGGAGTGAATTCCTTACATGTGTGTGAAATTGCAGAGATAAGAAAGTTGCATTGGAGTTTCCAGGCTCACACAACACAAGCATCATGCTTATGTTAAGTCCTCACTGGGTTATAGCCCTTGATGTCTTCAGCTTGTCACTTCTTCCAAGGCTCCTGATGAACCCAGGCCCTGCTGTGAGAAGACACTTGGTGAAGTCAATCTGCTAAAAGGACAAGAGAAGACAAGCAGGTCCACTCAGAGTGCATTATTCCTGCTATGTTTGTGCTCAGTGGCAGCATGCAAAAAACATATAACATATCCCCTTGCTTGTGCAGCCTGGCTCTTGTCTCTGCAGCATTGTCATTGATCTCTTTCTTCTGCATTAGGCTCCTAGGCAGTCCACTGGGACTAAATTGTCAATAATTTCAAAGGTTATTCAAACATTCAAGCTTTATTGTGATTCTTAATGGATCATCTCCATAGAACAATTTAGAAGTGTGGGAGAAGGAAGGTTATGCAGGAACTGAGGAGAGGTAGTGCCTGGCTGGTGCCAGTGCTGCTGTAACTTTGCACCCACCACAACTCTTCCCATGGCAGAACCACCATGCCAGACCCTCAACTCCATTAGATACATCAAAACTTTCAAGGAAGGCACCAGTAGTCATGATGATTTAGGAAGAGGAAGAACACAAATTAGTAGGAAACAATGCAAGCAGAAAGGCACCATCAACACCATGCTGGAACTCAGCAGAGTTGGATTGTTAGCAGTCTTATAAATGAAGGACAGTGCTTGTCATCCTCAAACCAGCCTGTTAAATTAACAGCATGAGGTTCAGGAGGAAATCTCCACAATTTAAGATGAACATACCCAGGCCTTTCTTGAAGCATGAAACAAATTTTCAAAACAAATATCAAACTCTTGGCTCCAAGAGCCTCATAATTTAGAAACAATAATTAACAGGGAAATACTTAACATCTCCCTTTAACATCTTCCTCCCACTCCCTCAATAAAGATGCTACAGAAATTTGACCTATTTATGTGCCAACTTATGTGTTTGAAGTGACAAATAACCCCAGTGATGCCAGTGGAGTCAAGTTGACGTAAACAAAAGGTAGTTTAGTCCCACTGGGAGTGGTATAAAGACATGCTAAACACAGTTAGGAGGGAAAGGAGGAAAGCTCAAGGCACAGCCCAGCAATGCTTGGGAAGCAGGAGCAAGGTAAAGTGCCAATTCCCCATCTACCCAAATCCCATGAAGCAGGAGATCTGCCATAGCTCCTGGCCACACTAAAGGCAGTGGCAAAACTCTCGCTGAATTTATCTGTTCATCCAAAGTGTCAGTCTCTTTTTAAGTGGTTTTAAACTAGAATATTTCATGAGCTGAGAGCTGCCAGTTATAACAGTTACGTTGGGAGGAACTGCAGATTTTATCTAAACCATACAATTACCTCTAGAAAATACATTTTTTAAGTCTATCTATATCTGTAGAGTACACCCAACGCACCTGCCAACCAGATATACTATATGTCAAAGTCATCACAGAATATCAAGTACATGTCAATCAAATTAGTCTTTCAAAGTAAGAACTTCTATACTAGAACCACTGAAGAGAGCTATGCGATTACTGCATAGAAGTACACCTATTTTATTAGACCTATCATATTGTACTAATTCCTGTGTTCACAAGAAGGGTTTTATTAGTATGAATATAGCCATGTCTAAACTAGGGCATGGCTAATGTTCCCTTCTCAAATAAACAAGTCCAGTAATTTTCACATTTTAGATGGCAGCATCTCACTGATCAGAAAAGTTTTAATACGAGAGCAGCAAGACTATATATTCAGAAGTAAGCATGCCAATAGAGCACAAATTCCTGAATGTATCTCATAAACACCAATGGCTTTCCTTGGGTCAGAACTCCTCATGGGAGCAAAGGTGTCAGGAAAACAGAACCTGTTAGAGGCAAAGATTAAATTTGCAGATTATTTGCATCATAATATAAATCTGCAGTGTATTTTGCAATGGAGTAGTCTTTTCACACTTTTGTTCCCAAAATGCTAGGAGGAAAACTCCTCTCATCTGTAAAAATGTGAGGTACAAGAGATGTCTTGTCTATCCAAAGCCATGATAAAAACCCAAACTCTCAAATGTATTAATGAATCAAAGTGTAAAATAAAAAGAAAAATAACCCAGTACAAAACAAATCATCTATAAATTTTGAAGTGCTTAGTTTCTGTTTAAATTATTTTACATTTCTAAAAAACAAAAAAATAATCCCTTTAACCTAAATTACAGACACAAAGGTTGTCATTCAAACAAATTTCAGGTTTCCTCCAATATTTCTGAGACAAACAAATTTAAATTAACTTTTATCTATAAGCAGATTAGTTTTGATGAATCAGCATTTTCCAATAAGAAAACAGCAAACGCTGAACCAGCTCTACAAATTCACAACATGAAGAAATTTGCGATAGATCTTTCTTTTGTCATCAGAACAAATCAGTGAGATACAGCTTGATTTGAATTGCATGCTGTAAAACTACAAAACTAATAACATTTATAGGGAACTGACTTTACATCTCAAAGTATTTTTTTAATATTACTTTTCCACTTCCAAGCAGAAGCAGAAAGATTAAAACAATCCTAAAAAAAGCCATAAACCCCAAGTATTCTTTAATTACTTTACTTAGCAAGAGCCACAAATCAGGGACAGCTGCCTGAATTTTCATGCCATTCCCTCTGGAAGATATAACTTCCAAAACTGGTTTCCGGATTGAGTAATCAGTAATGGATATTTTTGGAAGAAAACCCTTGGATCAAAAATTTATGATGACACCAAACATTACTAGCTCCCTATCGCAGATGCCAAAGCAAGTTCTCCATCCCAATTTGGAGAATTTGTAATTCCTGCAGTCCAGAAGTACTGAATTTTTATCAAAACAGCTCGGCACAATCCTTTTACTTACTAATGTCAATACTGCTTTTTACCTCACTTTGTTCTTCTAATTTACCGAGACAATTTAGTCAGGGTAGTTGTACTTGGACTTTTAAGGGTTTTTAAAACACTGGGACAGCAAAGTGAGATCTATTACAGTGGTGGGAAGATAGTATGAGTTACAGCACAATTACCACCATTTGGAGCAGCATTGTCATGTAGCTATGATGTAGCTTACATTAGGTAAAACAGCTCAAACACTGAATAGAACAATGTGCTGCCTATAAATCTCCACACATCTTCTATTATTAGGAAAACTTCTTAAAATTCATACTTGATAAAGTAATAAACTTGCTTGATGTATAAGACCCCACATACCAACTGATGAAATACAATGAGGGCTGTTAAAAGGATAAACCTGTTGAATAAATCTGCTATGTAAAAATTTATCTCAATGTTATATATAATGAAACCCTTCTTAAACAAAAACCTGATAAAACAATAAACCTGTTCAAAGATTAAATTTGCTGCACTCTAGGGCTATACTTCTCTGCGGTATTTGAAGCTGCCAGACAACTTTAAACCTGTTTAATTTCAGCAGTCCTGTTTTAACACCATTTTTATCCTATTCTTTTTCAATCACCCCTGTGCTTGTAAAGTCTGGGAAGAGCCCTGCAGTTTGAGAACAATCCGCTATAACATTTCTGCCAATGAAAGTTAACAGATGAACTTTTTCATTTTTTTCATGCTTTCATTTTTCTTGATACAGACACATCTCTAGGCATGAGTAACAGTTGTCCATTAGCTCGTTATAAAGGCACGGAAGAGAGTGGAGATGGAGAGAGATCTATGATGCAGAAACACTGGAGAGTGCCTAGAGCAAATGTTCATCCCACCCTGGACTGCTGAGAGAGGATCTGCACAATCTGTCCCTGTTAGTAATGATGTCCCGGAGGAATAAGACAGTGTGGAGAGGATTTTAGTATTTTTGAAGAGGCAACCACTACTCTGCAGCATTAGATGATAAGACTAGTTCTTACTCATGAGATTCATGGTCTATTTGCTTGAACAAAAGCTCACAGATTTTGGCCTGGACTCCAGAAAACAATATTGTAGGCAGGCTAGGAGCTTTGCTAAAAGAATTTCCAGAACACCCATGACTATATCAAGCATCTGGAGTGTTCTTTAATAGTGAGTAATGATATTTCTTTTGTCAGGCAGCTGGCACCTTCTGCCTCCTGACACCCTCTAACATCATTCTTACTTTGAAGGCCTTTGTTAGCTCTCAGCATACCTCCCACCACTCTCCAACTTTCTCTACCTCTGCATTCACCTTGTGAGAAATGCAAGAGAGCCGCCGCCACCCAGGACCCGCCATTATCCAGAAGCTGCTTTCACCATTCAAGGGCTGGTTTGGTACCCAACAACCACCTTTCAGCTAAGTGTGGAAAGAGAGTTAGAGCTGGAGGAAGATCCTGAAAGCTTCCAGACATCTCTCAGGTGTTGCAGCTTTTCAAGGGCAAGCACCAAAACACTTCCTCTGGCTGCTGCTGGCCCTAGGAAGGGCAGCAACCCCTTTCCTCCTCACTGTTGAGGTCAAAAGGTCTCCCACCTTGAGTGTCAGGACAACCAAACCTCACCTTGGTCAGCAGGTTCTTGTCCTCTGCCAGGCATGGGTGGGGATGCTATCCCACCACAAGGATGAGGCTATTCTGATAATTCTTAAAAAAATCTTTTCCTTTGAAGATTTTTTTAGTGATCTTCCAGTTAAAGGTTCTGTGACTGTAGAAGGAAAAAAATGTCTTAAGTAGCATTTCACTTTTGCTGTGAAATGTTGCTTCACCCTATATGCATTTTCTCACAGGAGCCACCCTGAGTCTCAGATGCAGACCCACATCTGCCCTGACAGGGTGGTGGGTTTCTGCTGAGCCCAGTTCATGCCTCCCATGTGAGGCCTGGAGGAGCTCAGGACAGTGTGCTTCCCATACTGATGGTCAGCTTAGGAGGAAAACACTGACAGCTGGGCATTAAACTCATCGAACATAGGTGCAGATTAGAAATGAACTGTTCAAAAATTGGCATGAAATGCTGCCAGTAATATTCAGGATTCATCATTTTATTTTGGCAGGGATTTGTTTCACTGTAGGAAAGTACCTCCAGAGTCATCTTCCACTGAAAAATGTGAGATACTTCCAGAAACTGCAGTGAGCAAACCAATTAATCCTCTCTCAACTCCTTACAAGGGACTGCAACGAAAGGCCTAATTCCTAGAGACAAGGTCACTCCCCAGGAGCAGTTGGGCTGGCAGAAAACCCTGAAGTGTAGGGGAGGCATGTTCGATGCTGTCTTTGCTCAAACTCTGCGCCAGCAGAGCTCCTTACAAGAACTGATCAAAAATTGCACGTTTGAGGAGCTACAAGGACTGCTATCCCTGACTCCAGGTACCAGACTCCTGTACCTGAGCTGAGTTAAAGTCCCAGATCTGCCCTTCCTTCCTTTCATAGGAAAGTTCTGGCTTGATCTAATCAGTTTTGGACTTTTATTTTAAGAATCTCCCTTTAATGAGACAGAGGAGCTCTGTCATAAGCAGCACAGGAGCACCCAGCTCCTGCTGGTGGGGTTTGGTCACCGTGGGGATAGAGAGGAGGTGTTTGGGAGGTCTGTCCAAGGCAATGAATTGACACTGTAGGACTGGCTCTGCAGAGCCACAGTCAACTCTCTACTACACTAAATGAGTGTGGTTTTAACTACCTCTTGTTGTTATTAATGCACTGCCCAAGTCACCTCTTCCTTTCCAAAAGTACAAGGTGTACCCGAAAAACAAGTCACGAGGTCACTGTGGGCAGGACCAAGTCTAAAATCTTCAGTCTTGTGAGCATTGGGAGCGTGAGGACAAATCCAGTGTGTCTGTGGTAAGAAATAACGAAGGTAAAGCTGTCAGATACTAAAAATCACAGCTTAAAAGATGTAGAAACTACATTGTGCTCATTGACACTTGATTAAATAGACAACACTGGTGATGCTTAAAGGACAAATAAAAGATTGCAGGATGATGTTACTAGTGATACATTACACACTCTGGTCTCTAACAATCCTGCTGGTACTAATGAAAAATAGATGTTAAAATGTAACATTAAAATTATCAAGAGCAATTAGCAATAATCATATCTGTGGGTCTCCATAGCAATTAGGAAATAAATTTGATTTCTGTACCATTGTGCAGGTCTCTTTTACCTCTCCCTCCCTGTGGTCCCCTGACATCCCAAAACACAGGCAGGGGCACGCACCCCTCTGCGCACACACACACACACAGTTGGGCTCTGCCTGTTTGTTGCTCACCTAATGCTTGTTTGTTTTTTCTCCCCCTTTCCAAACAGTCACTGGACTCAGCTCAGGCACAGTGATCTGTAATCTCGCAGCCATTTTTCTGAACATAAGCAGCTTGCATTTAAAACTCTCCTGCTCATCTGTCTTCATTTGAAGACTGGGTTAAAAAATAAAATTAATGATTGCTATCAGAGAGAAGATGAGCAGCATCACCAGTGAAAAGTAGCACTGCCACATTTTACCAAGGCTAACATTTTTCACTGGCTGGAAATGGCTGGATATACTTGTAAACATTATTAAAAATAATAACTTAATGTTTCCTTCCTGTGACTAGCTAGCATTAGCAAGGTATTTTCAATTAGCATTTCCTCCAAGCAATGTAGGTCTTTTACTTCATTCTATTTAAAAAGGGATTTGTTTTCTAATTTTTTTACTTCTGCTGTTGTCAATAATAGAATTCAGTGGAATGGCTGCAGGTTTTTCCTCCCATCACTTACAGTTTGTAAACCACTGAGAGGCAATGTATGTGTTTGATTTTATTTGCTTTAGCATAGCTGTCCAATGAAAGAAACAGACATAAGTATGCATTTCAATCTGCTGTATAATGTTATGCGAGGCTTTAAACTACAAGTAAATAGCATCACACACTTAAATCAAGTCATTTTATTTTTCGGGAAAATAAACAAATAATAAAGTGATAAAATAATATAGATGCCTTTGCATTTCTTTTTGTAAGAAAACATGCAATATGAGTAAAACCACTGTAATACACTTCATCCAACATTTAACATACCTAGGTAGTGGAGCATGCTGCAGTTCCAGTTCTAACAAGCCTCTCCTTGATGGACTAATCTTAATTCATTACAAAAACACTATTTATGTGGTTTTTAATGATAAATAGGCAAATATTATTGTAAATGCAAACTTGTTTCGTGGGTTTGGCAGCCTCAAGGTGATAATTTCCTTCAACATGAAGTTGTTGATTATTTCAATTGATTTCATTGGGCAATTCTCCATTAATTTAATCAGATTAACATATAACTTGCATATTCAACATCAATTTCACATGCTTTAATCCTATAATGCATAAAAAGTTGCATTGCCATACGACAGGCTCCTAAAAGTACTGTGTCTGTTGGTAAACTTTTAAGTAGCACATGCATACACACACACAGATTTATCTAGGGTAACCAATTATCTGCTTGTATTGATAGACAACAACTTCTGAATATATACATGCACCAATTCCTTATCTGGAAATAAAGGTCCATGCTCTACATATAACATATTCATCAATTCCAGAAGAAAAAAAAAAACATATTTTTTCTTCTGCTTTTGCATCAGCCAATTAAAAATTTACTTTTTAAGTACAGTGTGAAACCTTCAATGTCCTCTAATATTTCATATACCTCTAGTAAAACTCAGTGGCCCATTCAGTTGTTTGCAACTGCTTTTGAAATTGGCCCTGATTTGGAAGGTGCGGAAATGCTGACATTTCATTCACTGGTCACAATTTCTAATGTGCTGGTAACAAAGCAATCCTGGAGTACAAGAATCATAAATTCTGTGTATCGATCCATCATTCAGAATTGCTTTCATAAAAGAAACATTAATGTTTCAGCCACCTACATGTGAAGGTAGCACCAAACAGCCTTTATACAGCTGGAACCAGTGAGAAGTCAAAGAGTGTTTAACCATGGTTAAACATATTTCACACAATAGCAATCCCTTCCCAGGAAACAAAAACTTTGTATGCCACTACAATTATCAAATGTTAGTCACAAAATGTCCATCTAAACACAAGCTAAGATGCATTCAGTGCAACATCCTAGATCCATAGTTATTCCATGAAAATAGAATTATTGGCATATTAAAGTTTCAGATTTACTGCACACAACAAAGTTCAGCTTTCCACTTGCAATCCTAGAGGGAAAATCTATTGCAGTAATGCTGAGATCCATTTGAAGAGCATTTGTATGTGAAGGATTGGGCCCTAAATCTGGATAGACATTCATATGCAGATAATGTGTTATATGGAGCCAGTACAAGTCCAGTCTTTGAGTGAGACAAAGCATAATAAAGATGGTACAGTTCAAAGATGAGTATATCTGCATATGAAATATGCAGGTTGCAAATGCATTTTTTCGTTGTGGCATCAAAATTTAACAAAATTTGGGGATGAAATTCAAGCTGTGGAACTGCTGACCAGCAAGGGCATTCCTGAGCTTTGCAATGAATGTGTCACATTGTACACAGTGAGCTGGACTCAGTCAGGAGTGAGCCATGCTCTGGCTCCTGCCAGCTCTGAGTTCCTACCTCTTTTGGAGTTAGTCCTGTTTGGAGATACATTTCTGTAGTTGCAACTGCAAATAAACATTTATTTTTTTTTTTTTGTTTGGAAATATGTTAAAAATATATGTGTGTGTATGTACTGTGCATGCACACATTTGTTTCCACACTTGCCATAGAGAAGAAACCATTTTATGGCAAGTATCCAACCCTTCACATTATTTCTCTGGCAAACGCTAAAATGTCTGTCAACATCGTGTAAACAGGCTGGCAGGGAATTTTGAAGAAAGAAAATGAAAGCTGCCATTTATTCTGTGCATGACACCATTTAAACATTTTTCAAAACATTAAATGTTGAATTGCCATTTAAAATTTTGAATCATTCATCAACATGACATAAGGTGGCATGCATGTCCTTATAAATTCAAACAGATCAATCCCAGAATGACCTACTAAAAAGCAATCAAGAACCTCAACGCATGTGAAGGTGCTATAAACCATGGCAGATAGCAGAGGGATAAGATGATGCTGAGCAGCACACCTGGTCGTGGTCTCTACACAGAGCACAGTTTAATTTTGCAGAATTTAAAGGTGTACAATTTCTGGTTGTCAGTATTTGCTCAGAATGGCTCTGGGGTTTAAAGAAGAAACCTTTTCACCCTGCAGACCCATTTGAAAACTTGTGTGGCTTTGCAGGTGAGTTGCTTGGGAATGGCCCCATCCAGGAAGGGATGTCAGAAGCACTGTGCTGCATCTGATGGAATCTCAGCAGATGCTGGGGGAGACATTTCCCCACTTCAGTGTGCCCACCCTGCACTCTGAGTCCTGGGCTGATTCCACCCCAGCACACACAGTCTCTGAAGCTTTGGTAACAACTTCAGCAAGAAATAACATCATTTAAACATTCCTTTGAATACATCCTGCTGATCCCAGTGATTTGTTGGGCACCTCACTGTTTGTTGTGTGACAAGTTGGACTTTGGACAAGGTCAGCTCTTGAATCTTGATTATGTTTTTTTCCCCTTGAGCCAGAAGACATTGATTTGTACATCTAGTTTACCTTGTTTTCTTAGCCATTTGTGACACAGTACAACAGTTCCCATCGAAAAAAGTGTCATGTAAATAAATTACAACTTAGGACGTATACATTAAATAATTTTATAAATGAACTTTAAAAATGAAGGAATAAAAAATGCCAGTCCCAACTTCTATGGCTGCAGTGATTATTCTGATCATGTTGTCATGTGTAATGAAGCACAGTCCCATCATTAATCAAAAGAACCAATCAGATAACTAATTTAGGCAATATTCTTTACCACAGGACATGTCGGTCAGTAAAAATGCATTAAAATAGCAAAAGATCAATAGTAGACACTAGGGACTGTGTTTACAAACCAGTCTTAAACTTTAGGGTATTATATTCTCAGTCAAACTGGGCATCTGATTTTTTTAAGGATAAAATAACATGTAAGATAAATGCTGAGATTTTATTTTCAGTTAATAATGTGCATTAGAAGCTGTCTGCTGCAAATGTATGAATTGCTGCGTTATTTAATGATTTCCACAAAAGTGTGCTTAGCTACTTTCTAAATACACTCTAACTAGACTGGAGTGACACTGCACAGGAAAGAGTTGGCAGGTTCAGGATTTACCGATGTGTGCCTTCAATACCTCATGTGGAAGCCCACATCAAACACTGTGCCTGGCAAACACTATTTTTGTTCTTCCTTGGGCAGCCTTGTGTTTTACATAGTCAATACCTTTATTTAAATGCACATTGAAGGGACTTTGTGGCAAGTAGAGGCATACTTATACTTTTTGTAACTTGGATCTTTTTATTCAGTAGGAATGAGACTTTTTTTTTTTTTTTGGCAAATTGTTACGATAATGAGAAAGCGAGTCTCAGATGTGAAATATTTCCATTGGGTTTCATCCTTTCAGGATGGTAAAGGGAAAAGTAGAACAGGGCCTTAGAATAACTGTGGCATAGGTAAGGTCTGCTGCCCAGCTGCATCGTGTAGCATCCCCCTGCTGACCTCTGTCTGAAGAGCCATTCCCCCATGCCTGCACAGCTGTTCCCAGCTCCAGTGACAGCCTAGAGAGCCACTTACTTGTTAAGAGTAGTGAAAACCATAAAGGAGTTATATGTGGTCTCAGTGCTTAACCAAAACCATCGTGAGCTGCATCATCCACCTTTCACACACAGGACTCATGAACAGAGGGAGTGCCCAAACACTGACACGACACCTTCAGGGATAGGAACAGTATATCAGGGAGATGCAACATTTATAGGATATCTGTTTCCGAAAACACATCTCATATTCAAAAATACTCGAGAGCTTCCCATCCTGCAGTAAACAAAGTAGAGCTGTTAGAAGCAGTGCAGTGGGGAGAGACAATTGGCACCTTGATCAAACGTGCTGTAGTTTGGCCTGCACAGTAACAGCTCAGCTGAATTGTTAAAAGTGGTTTCCATCAGCCTCACCTTGTAGCAGTCTCTCCAACACTGTCCTGTGACCACATGGGAAAGGAGGAAGGGATGACAGACATACTTTGCTATTTTCAAGGGAAAAAAATCCTACAATTTGGAAGAATAAACATAGAATCACAGAACCACAGAATGGCCTTGAAGATCATCCAGGTCTTGAAAAGAAAAACAAAAAACAAAACAAAACAAAATCACCCCAACACAACAAACCACATCACAATTATTCCAAAAGGACAGCAGGACCTGGCTACAGGATATACCCCACGTGAAGACTACCTGCAGACCAGCCAGGTCCTCCTGCTGCCAACAGGTCATGATTTGTGGCAGTCATACCTGCAGCTGCAAATCTGGTTGCACTCATGGACTCTATGCACTTCACATTATTAAATTCCTGGTCAAATTGCTTGTACTTCTGGTCTCCACAGTGTTCTGTGTGCTGAGATTCTGTGATGATGGGTTGAAAAAAACCCAAGGGCTTTTTTTCTACAAGGAAGTTAAATTTTAAACCTGCTCTCTGTTTCACACAACAACTACTAGCTCTTGAACAATCCTTCCCACCTCTCCGTTTGGCACACCTCTCTCTCATCTTCTCATGGCCATCTCTTTTCTAAGCCAAAAAGTGCTGATCTATTTAATCTTTCTTCACCCAGGAAGCTATTAGGTGTTTTGTGGGCTTCCTCAGACCCTTCCCCACTTCACAGATACATCTGGTGACTCCAAGGTGGCCTATAAACATGGAATCACTGAGTATGTCACCAAAAAAAAAAAATCACCAAAATCACAATGTACTCCTGTGCTCCTGGCATGGGGACCAGGCACCAGCCAGAACTGTCCCACAGAACACTTTAAGCAGTTGGTTGGGATGGGTTTTAATGCTTGAGTGCTTAACAGTAAGCATATGCTTAAACATTTTAACACCTGACAGGTTTGATAAATGAGCTGATAGGAGGCTACTACTGTAGTCAAAAATACATCTAGTAGTTCTTTCAGAGAAGCATAAAAACATCTGAGATATTTGAACTGCAAAAGACCCTTGCATTCTGTTTTTTCAAGAGATTTTTATGAGATAGTATTTGCTGATGTTTTTCTTAAAAACACAGAACCTTATTTTATTTTACATAATTCAATTACTTCTTTCTATCCAATAAAATAAGCTCATTCAAATAAAATCAGAATTACTTCCCTCTTTTGGCTAGGGCACAGCATCTTTTGTACCCAGCTAAGCAATCTTCACAGTGCTTGGCAATAATCCTGCTTAGAAGGGCAGGATTTAGAACAGATGCAGACTTCTCCATGTTGGGGTGCTACCAAGTTCTCTGTTGATTAGTAGGGTGCATAATTGGGTATGACAGAATATAGATTTCTGGCAGAAAATAATTTCTAATGGGAGAAGCCACTTGCTGAGGACACCCACTTCAATTAAAGGTAGACCAAGACTCTAAGTTAGGATGTTAACCCTATGACTTCTCCCAGACTTGCTCTTTCTGCTTTTAGAAGCTGGGATTCATTGTCTGGTTGTGCCATTAACAAAAAAAACAACCACAAAAATAATGTACTAACTTAGAAGTTGGAACAAGGATTCACCTGAAAATAGTTGCTGAATTTGTCTTGCATGCAGCAATAACTTTTGATCATAGAATACCATATAAATATTATGCAAACACTATATTATGATATACACTAACTTCCAGTTAAACAAAAATATCTCAAAAACATTTAGTTTTTAAACTAATCATTGATGGGGAGGGGGGAGTTACATTCTTTGTGTGCGCTGTGTTGGCCCTCTGTGCATACTGTCCTTGTGAGTGCCTCCCACATTGAAATGAAAGGAGTGAAGAAACAAATTCTGACTCATCACAGAGGTTCTGAGGAGATAAGGGTCTGTTTAGAGGCCATGATACGATGCCTATTACAAAGCCCACATAGTCACACAGAGCCTTTCTATTGGCTTAAATTTTACCTATGTTTTCATTAAACTGGTCTCAAAGCAACAAGTCTTTTGTGTTTTAATACCTTCATCTGGTTATTTTGGCTCAGACAGCATGTTCACCTCACTCCAAAGCAAACAGAAGGGTGAAGCAGCCTGTGTTACAGACAGGCATGGGGATATGAGGTTGCCATGAACCAGATCCCAGTCCCTGCTTTAGCATGTGTTTATCTCCTTGAAATCAGCAATAATCCTTATGTGCTTAACGTAAGGCATGTGCTCAAGTGCTTCATTTGATTAAAGCCTGACTGATTGGGTAAAGGCTTTTGATCTTGGCCTCTTCATTGGAAAGAAAAAGAAAGAAAGCAAAGATCAGTCCTAGACAATCCTATTTACAGCAGCGTGTGTGCCACTCACTGTAGCTGCTCCAGGCGAGTGATGGGCTCACCTGCCAGGTGAGGAACCCCCCTGGCCCTGCAGCTTCCTGCATGGGGATCACATCCTGACACAGACCCCCAGATGGGCCATGGGGGTCACATCCTGACACAGACCCCCAGATGGGCCATGGGGGTCACATCCTGACACAGACCCCCAGATGGGCCATGGGGGTCAATGTCCTAACACAGACCCCCCAGATGGGCCATGGGGGTCAATGTCCTAACACAGACCCCCCAGATGGGCCATGGGGGTCAATGTCCTAACACAGACCCCCAGATGGGCCATGGGGGTCAATGTCCTAACACAGACCCCCAGATGGGCCATGGGGGTCAATGTCCTAACACAGACCCCCAGCTCGGCCATAGGGGTTACATTTTGTGACACAGGCCCCCCAGTTGGACCGTGAGGGTTGGCTGTCAGTGGTTTCCTGCCTCTGATGGAAAGGGCACAGGGTGGCACTGGCACTGTGGTGTAGAGTTTTATCTGCACCAGGGTCACTCCTGAGCATTCCACACCCCAGGGCCTGGGGCTTGGTATTAAATCAGCTCCTGGGAAGGTGTGCAGGATCCCATGCAAAGCACAGTCAGGGGAATTGGCAAGGCAGGATGGTGAGGGACCTCAGCAGTGCTTGGCACAGGTAGCTTGGTCCTGGGCTACTGCACTTTCCCAAAGAAGTCTCTCAGGAGCTGCCACCAAAGTCCCAACAGCTCAATCTTTCCTCTGTGCCACATCCATGTCTCCTGGGTGGTTGGGAATGCCCCGTTAGGGTTACAGATCCAAATGGGACAGCAGGGAGGAGTGCAAGGACAAATAGTTATACAACTTACACATTGCACACTTGCACAAAACTTCTGGAGTTTTTCCATGACGTCTGCATCAACTTTTTCTTGCACAAAAGGTTTCACTCTGAGTCTTTTGAAAACTGCTGGCCTATGATCAGAGACAAGACTCACATGGAGAATGCAGCAATTTGTAGAGTCAAAGATGTCAGCTGCTTAACACTACACAGCAACAGTACAAACCAAGATGGGAAACATATCGAGCTGGAACTACAGGGGAATTTCAGGCATAAAACATAATTGTTCTAACTGGAGTTTAGCCAGCACACCAGGATTCACACCCCTGTCCTGCAAAAATGCAATGAGGTGTGTGAACTGCAAATAGTTGTGACCTCAAATTTATGACTTACAGACATCTAATCATGGTTTTTCCAGCAATACTGTCCTCTCCCAGCACCATTTGGTGCATATGGTCTGTGCTTACTCAAAGAGGAGGATATTGCCCACTGATTTACCACTATGCAAAGTGTGATGAGTCTCTTTGGAGGTCCCTTACTCAAATAATGATGCCTTGCAGCTTGTGAGATTTAACAACATCACAGCATTAATTGGCATAATTGCAATTGCAGTGCAAAGATCCTGTACTTCCCAAAATACTTTCCTAAGATATTAAATTAAGCTTTACATCAATGATACCAGATATATTTTATTGTACTTTTGAACATTACAGTAATAAACACAGATAATAATTTATAGAGAGAGCGTAAAGAGAGATACAGCAAATTATTAAATTTCTTATTATAGCTACATTGAAATTTGTGCCCACAAAAACAGAAAAAAAAATCAGGCTTAACTTACTGCCATCATTCCCTTCATATTAAAAAGATTTTATGGTACCACAGTTCTAATATTGCCCATCACAGTGTTTTCAGAAAAATTCACATTTGTTCTGTGGAAAATGTTTCAAAGAGATAATTCTTTTCCTTAAGGAATAAAATAATAATAATTTTTAAAAAAATCAAAATATACCATGACAGAAAAAAAATACTTTTTTCAGAAAACCTTTAGGAACTTTATAGGAGAGGGTATTTGTTGGTCCTCTCAAGAGAAGACAGAGGATCTTGTTCTCCTGCAGTGCATCCAATACTCCTACATTGATATACTTTGAGGATCTAAATAAACCAAACAAGGCATTTATGACTAGAGAATTTTTTCAATTGTATTCTTTGGACAAATTTTGGTATCTATCCAATACCTTAAAATATGTATTTTTTATACACAACACAAATGTTGCAGCTCACTGACCTGTAAAACAGTGAGAACATAAAGAACAGTGAGGATTAAAATCACTTTAAATCCCTCCGGCTCTCACTAATACACTGTACTGGGAGAAAATACAAGGGGATACATTTACACCAAGTTCTGCCCTCATTTTTAAATGATTCCATACCATGTACGGACTCCAGCACATCGGATAGTTATTGTTGATCTGTGCTGCATTTTAAACACAACAGTTTTTAAAGGAATCTGATTAACTCAGTGTTACAACTGACAGAAAAGTGACCAGGTCCAGCAGAAACAGATGTTCCCTGCAACTTGCTTCTTCCATCCCACGTGTCTTTTAAGCTACATTCAGATTCCATTTGGCACTTCTCCCAATATTTTTTCCCCATCTTTAATGCAATTGTAAGAAAATTTGACGCTTATCTCACTGCTATAAATTTAATAGCAATATTAAAGAACACCACTCACATTAAATCTAAGAAAGTGAGACCATGATAATGTACATAATTTTATGCTAATCCCTTACCAGTACTCTTGTGTGCTCTCTTTTGCTTGCATTACTACTCACTCAAAGTAGATTAGTCTGTGCAAACCTGCCATGCCTGCTGCACTCTGCCCAAGGTCTTACCCTGCCTGTGGACCAGCACAGCCACGCTGAGCTGCCATGGGCAGCTTGGTGCCGTAGAGCCAGGAGTACTTCTGTGGCAGCTGGAATCTGGGCCCATGGTTCATACCTGCACTCCTTGCTGTCTTCACTCTGTCCTGGTTTCAGCTGCAAAAGAGTTCGTTTCCTTCCCAGTACCTGTTTGCTGTGTTTTGGATTTGGGATGAGAACAATGATAGTAACATGCTGATGTTTCAGCTGTGCAGAGCAGCTCATGCTGCCCTCCAGCAAGGGGGCTAAGGGCATGCAGAGCTGGGAGGGGATGCAGCCAGGACAGCAGACTCAGCTGGCCAAAAGGATATCCCACAGCACATGGCATCATGCTCACCAGAAAAACTGGAGGGAAAGCTGGCCAGGGTCCACTGCTTAGGAACAGACTGGGCATCCTTTAGTGGGTGGTGAGCAGGTGCTTTTTATCTGCATCACTTGTTTTTCATGGGTTTTGTTTCTATCTCTTTTTTTATTTTCTTTTTCATTATAATTTAGTATTATTGTTTTCATCATTATTTTATTTCAATTATTAAACTGTTCTCAGTGCACAAGTTTTCTCTGATTCTCTTATCCATCCCATCAAGGGGGCAGTGAGCAAGCGTCTGTGTGGTGCTTAGATTAGATACTGTCTGGGGTTAAATCGTGACAAACGGGAAACATGAGTCACTGCAAACCAAAATGCGTGCCATTTATAAGAGTATTAGCACAAAGAAGTACCAGTGTATTGTAAGGGACCCTAAATAAATGTACAGTATGGAAAAGCAAAAGAATTTAGACAGGAAGTTCCCAACCCCATCATCATATCTGCTCAATGTGGAAAGCTTTAAAAACAAAAGAAGGGAATGCACGTGTGTGTATATCATAGAGTTTAATAACTCTGCTGTAACTACAAATTAATTCAAATCTTGTACTTGCATTAAAAATGAACTTTATCTATTTTATGTTGATCATTAACTAAGAATATTTCACACTAGAGATTTGTCATATTAAGGAGAATTGAAACCACTTATATCAATTAATTGTATTCTACATAATCTTTACATAGATTATCCAAAATAATTTAGATTCTATATTAAGGAAATATTAAATAAGAATTCTGCAAGGAGTCATGACCCAAAGTCCTTCCTAAATAATATTTTGGGATAGGTAAAGAAATGGGGAAAAAAGTATTAATGTAAAGGAGATTGTAGAGAGAGAGAACTCTTCAATGAAATTTCTCCATTGAAAAACACAGTGTAATACAACAGAAACGGTTCATGCACTCATGTCAGTGTCCTTGGGGACAGGGGGTCAGAGGTAGGAGGGAGAAGGAGAGGTTACAGCCTGTTTGTAGGAACAAGTTCAAGAAATAGGAGGCCCTAAATCCATCCGGATGAGAACCTGAAGCTAGTTCTCCTCCTTTCCAGACTGTCTTGTTTGGACTTTGCTCCTTCCATTTCTGCATCAGGGCAGGATTATTGGCATGGGAAAGGGAAAGACATACTTATTTAATAATTAGCTATCCTTTCAATATAATAAGATTTGAGCACAGTTAACAAAAATAAGTCTAAATTAACTGTGAATTATTTATTTAGAGGCTGTACCAGCCCAGATGAGCTGAAGGAATCACACAAGACAACACCAGCAATATCACTTCGAGGATACCTATTTTTCTCAACCCAGAGGAAGCAATAATCTACTCAACACAAGACAGCACTGATGCACAACCTCAGAGTTTCCATGTCTGCCTTTACAGACCAGTAACATTTTGTATATAACTGTCATGATGCTTCCACAAAAATACATATCTCCTGCATGTCAAAACACAGAGCTTTAAGACTGCCTATCTCTCCGCAGAGGAAGAAATAGCAAGCCTCTGCCACAGCAGCCTCCATGGGAGCATGTCCATTATCATGTTTTGGCACAGTGCAGTGCCTGGCATTCTTCACACAGCCTGCAGATAGCCCAGATACTTCTTGGAAAGAGATTTCAGTACATACCTCCTCAGAATGTTATTGGAGCCCTACTCAGTTCTGGCTATAACCTTGAAATAACCGATAAAAGGGTTTTTGACATGCTAACTACCAGATTTACAAGCAGTAAGTGTGCATGTTATAGATCAAATTTCAATAACATTATAACCTTCTTCCAGAAGGAAATAGCCGAATATTTCTGATTTTGTAAGAGTTCCACAATCACCAAGGAGTCCACAAAGAGAATTTCTAAAGACAAAATAAATTACTAACTTTACCTCTGAATAATTCTGTGCATCAGTGCCATATCATCCTCACATCTGTCATTACCCTGTGCCTTTTCCACACAGGACACATTAAAGATAGGGGAACCTTCAAAAGTCCCAAAACCCCCTGGATGTCAGGACCCCATGTGCTGCCAGAGAGATGTCTCAGCATGTTGCAAATGCAATTTGAGAATTCTGGATTTGGAAATGGGCTGTTTAGCTCTCGGATGACGCAGAGAATCCATTAATTAACAAGTGACAGGAGATATACCCATCTCTTCACTTCACCATCCCACCGGGAAGCGAGAGGAGCGCTGAGCATCCCCCAGAGCACAGAGGCAGCCTGTGGGGCTGGGAAAGTGACTGCAGCTCCAGTCGCTGCTGTGCAACTCCCACCTTCCAGAGGAGCTGAGACTTCATCAACCTCTGCTTCTGCCAGTCAGCTGAGACTTTTCTCACCGTCGGAAGTGCAGAAAAGAAAGGGTAAGCAGCAATGCCATGCCAAGGGAAGAGCTGCTTGTCACATTACCATAAACAAAGGCATCAGAGACAGACCATATTAAACGGAAATATTTCTTCATTGAGGAAAGTTCCAGACAGTCCGTTCTGATAAATTTTTAATGCAGATGGTATTTTACCTTATGATTAAACCTGAAAACAATCAGCACAACTCAAATGAGAGTATTTGCAAAACCTGGAAGAGCGCTCAGCCTCAAAACTTCAAACATTCTGGAAAAAGAGCTTTTCAAACTTTTCTAACTAGTAAGCATCCCTAGTACTGCCTATCCAAGAGCAGGCTGTGTGACCAGCCTGTCACAGAGCCAGGGAGCCCTGACCTGAGCAGTGTTAAACACCAGCTCTCTGGTCTGCCTTGCTTCCAGCCACACTTAGGGAGGGCACGGTGACAAACGTGGTGGAAGTGGCTGTGTCTCACCAGCAGGGAATGCATCTCCTTGTATCTCTAGATGCAGCAACTTAACAAAAGACTTCCACCAGTTACACAGTAAAAACTTTGCTTCACAAAAATTAAGGGAACTAAAAATTCCCGGCACACAGCTGAGCACTGCTGAGCAGTCCAACCCAGCTCGGGCTCCAGCTTTTGATCTTTTCCCTTCCCCTCCATTTCTTTGCTCGAGGCACATGGATAAAATTAGAAACATGCACATAATAATGATCTTCATTCAAACAGTTCGTTGTTTACCCTCTGCCACCTACTTTGTCTACAGCTTTCTTTCAAGTAAATCATACAATTACTCTTTCCCACCCACTCTACATTTTAAGTGACATTTGATTAACAAATAAACTAACCCTTAATAAGAAAACTATTGTCTAAATAAGCACTAATACTTTAAATTAAGTACTTTAAATACACCTAATTATGTATTTAATCAGGATTAACAGGACATGCATAGTATGCTAACTAAACACAAAAATTAGATTACTTAGAAGGTATTTATTGGGTTCAAGAATTATATAGAAAGAAGAATTATATAGAAAAGAAGAATTTTTTACCAGCTGGCATATATGATAATTTCAATTTACTTTAACTATCACTAATTAAATAAATCCTTAAGTCCAATTATATAGCTTATACTTGTTTTGTGAATAAATGTACTTATGTCACAAAAATAAGATTGCTTCCATATGATGTACATACACATTCTTAACCTGGAAGCATACAGCTGTCTTCCCATATAGTGCATCTCTGCCTTGGAGCCTCACTTGCTTATTTCTACTGGAATTTGGGAATTTGTGGTCTGCAGAAAACACAAGCCCTTTGAAATAATTTTCCTTTCAAATTCAGATCAATATTTTATTTAATCCCCCCTCCCCCATTTTTTTCCTCCCCCTTCTCTCTTGCCTGAACTTTTTACAGAATGGAAATCCATCAGAGCTGCCCAGGGCTATGCCTGCTGGAAGCCTGAGGGTCTGTCTGGGAATTCTCCTTGTGTTCAGGGCTGGGATGTTCCAGTGCAGATGTAAATCCAGAGAGCAAGGCCTGGGATGTGGGGCAGGCTTTCTGGTGTGGCTACCTTCAAGCCGCAAGTGCTGGCAGGCAGCCACGGAGCCACGCAGGTGACCTGGCAGGGAACCAGACAGATTTACAATGAAAATCTGCTTAGCAGGCTAGGTTCTCTGGGAAGATTCATTGAAAGCCAGATGTTTTTGTGAAATGTTTTGCTTTTGACGAATCGGCATTTTCTGATGGAAAAAAAAAAAAAAAAAAAAAAAAAAACAACAAACTTTCTCTCCAAAAACTTCTTCTGAGCTCTGCTGGCAGCTGCTGCTGCTGCCAGGAGGAGCCAACAGCGACACGGCAAGGCTGGGGACAGTGTCCCACGGCCTCCCAGCTCCTGATCCCCTCCCTCTCACCAGAGTTGCCCACCACAGCTGAGGTTCCAGGATGGTCCTGTTGTTCTCCTCCATCCACCACAGCAGTGGGAGCTGGCCCACAGACAGCCATCCCCAGCACTGGTGTTCAGACACAAACACTGGCTCCCCACCCAGCAGAGCAGCAGCAAACACTACAGTATCTGCAAGGTCTCTGAGAAGCCCTCTCTCCTGAAAGCAGCCCCAGTGCGGACACTCAGCAGGCTGGCAGTCACCCGGGGATGGATGTTCCTGGTATCAGCACCACACCTGCCTTCTTCCTTGTGCCCCAGGGCTGCAGTTTGGGGGTGGCACAGAAGCCACCAGGGAGCTGCTGGTGGGATGCTCCTGCCTCAGGCTATGCCATGCCCCTGGCAAACCCAGCAGAGCCCTGGTGGCAGCACACCAGGAACCTGAGGAGCTTTAACTTCCAGCCCTTCCTGCCACCTTCTGCTGTGTGCTGACACAAGCAGCAAAAGGCAGTCAGCGCTTGACAGCTGAACACAGCTCAGACGGATAACGGCTTGTGTCTAACAAAGCCATTCCTAATAAAAGAAATAGGCATAAAAGCAGAGAAAAGGACTGTGCTGCACGCAGGGCTTGGGGACTGACTGAACGGTGGTGCTTCTTTCATACCATGAGTTATCTGGAAGTGGCACTGAAAGCGAGCACATGAAAAGTGCTGATGAAAACTCTGCTTTAAAGACTCCTTTTTCTGAGGCAAGAAATGCTGTATGTCTTTCTCTCAGCAGCAAGCCAGACCCACTACTTTATTTCTGGTGCTAAGTAAATGGTACACATTAAATAATCACTAGGTCTTCAGAAACTTCACCTCCAATATTATTTTAAAGGAATTTCAGCTACAAAAAGCAATGTAGTTTGATTTTTTTAGACATAGATATCTTTCAAATTAAAGGTTTTATTTTTTGATACACAAAGTTAAAAAAAATCTCTTGAATCCATCACATTTAGAACATCTGTCTGTCCCAAAGTCTCAAAACATTAACACATTTTTTGACTGTAAATATGTTAGAATATCCAAATAACTGTGTGTCAAATATGACACTTTCTTCTGCTAGTGAAACCCAGATGAAATTCATCAACTTCAGTAGATTGCAGATTTAGAGTTCTGTAAATAAGGGGGAAAATTGGCCCTGCACTTTAATTAACATTTTAAATCAAATCTGCATTTGAAAATGTGCCAAAATTGGAAGACATCATAAATAACCTTGGTCTGCAATATTATGCTAGAACATACTTGTGCCTTCTCTGCTTTAAAAAGGAAAAATGTGGTTTTTATCAATTGATAATTATGGCTGTGCTTGAAATGATCCCCCTTAAATTCTTCAGGAAGGTTAAATGAATGAAATAGCTGAATATTAATATTTTCCCTTTAGTCAGGGATTCAAAACAATTCCCAACAAAACATGAAGGCCGGCAGATTTGGAGGGCTGTGTCATTAACAGCCGCTGTCATTATTCTGCTTACATGCTTGTTCTGCAGAGACCATATTTTCAGTAATAAATAATGTTTTGAAACAAACAGGTGATTTCTGTAAGAAGAATCGACAGTATTTTTTGAAGGCAGTGGTTTCTGTAGAAACCTTTCCTCTCTTTGTCCTCTCCTATCTGCAGGGTATTGACAGCTCTGACAAGACTTTGATTATCTAGTCAGCAGGAGCCTGAGACTTGTCACTTGTCAGGTGTGAGCCAGCAGTCACGCCGCTGATGAAACAATTGAAAGGAGATAGGCTGAGCATGAGGAGGATCAGGGTCATCAAGTCCAAAATGTACGCCTGTCTAGTAAGGGGATGGCTTACACCCTCATTAATGACTCCAATAAGGCAGGAGAGGGAGGCGGGGAGGAGCTGGAGCAGGGAAATAAGAAACGCAAAGGTTGGGGATGGTGGAGAAACTCCACTTGTCAACATCTGTTTCTTGCCCGTGGCTCTGCAGTGACCGGAGCCTAGCAGCCCCAGGAGAAGCTGCAGAGCCACCAGCACATTGCCACTCTGCACCCATTCCCTCCTTGCTGTGGGCAAGGGGTAAGGTGAAGGTGGCAATCTGCCTCTCCTGCCACACCAGGTTTCCAAACTGCACTGCCCAGCGGTGAGGGCGAGAGGCAGGGTGGGTCTCCTGCTGGACCTGTAACAGGCTGCTACCCTGTGGATTCATACCTACTGGAAAATTAACAGCAACCCCACCACTTCCAAATGAATGTATTTCAACTGCCTCTGGCATTAGATAGAAACCCCAGCTGTGACAAATGCCTGTGGTCCGTAACTGAGAGGTCTGGGTGCACGGGGCGACATCGGCTGCCCTTGGTGAGGGCTACTGTCCCACCTCTGCTGAGGACACCTGTGCAGTCATCTGAGCTCCTTCACTGCACAACTGACACTCCAAGAGAGGCACAGACTAATCCAGAGACAGGCTTAGCCAAAGAGGCCAATATAGAACAATAGCCGTTGTCTGGCAATTGGCAGGACTTAACAAATGCTTTGTACAAAGATGTCTGTAATCCATAACTAATATCCTGTCTGTGTATATCATACACAAATGGAGGGTCAGTTGATAGAAGCTTATCCTAAGAACATTTCACACAAAACTGGATTAGTACAATATGCTTTGCACTGGAAAATCATTCACAAACTTCAGCTCATGTAAAACCCAGGACGTTTTTTGGTTGGTTCTTCACACATCATACACTGCTTGTTTTACTGTGATCTGTATTACTTACCTATTCATATTAAAATACTGTTCAAAGTATGCTTCATAAGAATTAACAGGCAAAATACTGCTGCCCAGAAAGTCTCTCTTTTAAATTTAAATGGCAGCATAAATTATTATGCACATTTAGTTAAAGCCACGGGAAAATCATGAGTATCAAGGACACAATCTGTCAGTTAAACACATTAAAACCTGCAATCATTTCACTGATTTCAGGACTTTCTCTTCAAGTCTGTGCAGATACAAGGCCACTAACATCATAGTCAGGGGTCCCATCACAAAAATAAACTGTGAGCTGCATTTACTAGTTTATCTGAGCCCCAAACCTTTGCAAAAAGTTTGGGAGTTGTCTGCTGTCCCTTATAACACTGATTACTGGTGTTCCTTAAATCTCTGGGATACTTAGATGTATGGATAAGATAAGCATGGATTAACTGTGTCTGACTATGCATATCAATTGAGGAGAAAATTCTGCTCTGAGATAAGCAGTGAAAACCCACAAGGCAGGACAGGCAGAAGCACAGAGGAGAGGAGGCTGAAGGTTTCTGACACTGGCACATGATAGGACACAACATGGCAGGGAAAAGATGGCTGGAGGACAGGCAAGAAAAGACATGGCTGCGATAGTCAGCGTAAAATGTCAGAGGCAGACAGACCAATTTAAACTTTAATTTTGTTTTAGTAACTCTGCACAGCAACTTTCTTTATTGACATAAATGGGGAGCCAGGTCCCTGCAGCCCCATGCGGCAGAGGGAGGTGCATGGCACCATCCCTGTGGAGTGAGGGATGGGTAAAGCCTTTCCTGCACAGCTGAGCAGTTATCACCCACTTGGCCAATCCAAGTTTTTCCTTTTCACTGAGGAATTTCAAACCAGTTTGTTAGAGCATGTTGCAGGTATCCCTAGCACAATTTCCTATGCCTGAAGGAGAGAGCATTAATGCACTGAGAGCTGCACACTCGCTGTAATTCCCTATATCTAAACATAGAAGTTTATGGGGTTTCCATGGCTCAAAAATGGAACACAGCTTAGAAAATGCCATATGCAGAGTTACTTATGCTGTAGTTTTTAGAGGTACCTATCATGGTGAAATGATACTTGATTACTTCATAGGAGAACTTGTTCTGGACTGCTAATCATGGATCCAGAATGAAATGGATCCTTGGTAGGAGAGTGACAGTGTGATAAATAAAGTGCTCACTGAGAATACCAGGGAGCAATGAATGACAGATACTGATCAATAGACTATCAAGCATGTTTTCAGCCATCAGTTTATTGTTATTAATACTTCAACTTAATCTCCAGGTTTAAAATAAACGATAAAGCATTCACCGCTGTCTTTCAAATTTGATTGCTCATCTCGAAAACATTGAATCAGAAACACAACACAAGAATGACAGATTTTTGCCAATGTCATAAACCCTTTGAAATTAATTACCTATGCCACTCTTGGGAAGGCTGAACCTTGGCTGAACATAGGAAGGTCTTGTCTCACCTGTCCACCCTGAGGCCCCACACTTCCTCACTGTCACTTGAAAAAGTAAATAGTGGCCTCTTAGAGACTAAAACTTACCATGCAGTTAGTGAGCATTCAGTTGAAAACAGTACCAAGGAGCAGGCCCAAAACCAGGTGATGCTCAGACATTTCCATACTGGTTTCTAACTCGTTGACCTCCCAGTGCAAAGCCGTACCTTGTAATTGCTCCCACCTCAACATTATCTGAAATAAGTGACATTAAGATTTTGGCTGCATTTGGCTGGCTGCTAGGTTGCACCAGCACAGTGATTCAGTGAAGTGCAGAGGTTACCTAATTATTCTGATATTGCCAATAATTTCCTGAGGAATATGCCAAGGGCTCTACAGTACTAATAAGAATTCAGTTCCGTCATCACTCAGGAAGAACCCATATTATAATGCCTGGCTTTGATTTCATGTTATGATCTTTTTACATTTATTCTACTTTTGCATTGTTGGGCTTTTTTGGTTTTGTTTTTGTTTAAATGGGAACACTTCTTTATTGCATTTAAACCTGAAAAACTGTATTAGCTCCAAGTAAAGCAATGGTTCCTTCAGCTCCGGCCAAAATACTGAAACATTTCATCTGTGGAAGAGAGTCCTATCCCTATCTACTGCCAATCATAATAATTCATAAAGTGTGCCACAGAGATTTGAATGTACCATTTGATCACTTTTTCAGCTCTTGCCAGTGTGTTACAAAAGCAGAGTTTGCAAGATCAAGCCAGAGAACTATCAATGCTCAGGTATCAATATACATATTTTCTAGAACACAAAATTCTCCAGTTAATAAAAAATAATTGTGGAAATTGTTGGCAAATTAAAAATGGTTGTTATAGATTCAAAAAATACTTTTGCTTTCAGCAAAATACATTTTTAATTACTTTCCTACTAGCTGTCATTTTTCATAAACCAGTCTAGACAACTCGTGCCAAATCATGCAAAAACTGATCTCGATGAAATGCTTTTCTTTAGCACCAAAGACCAGAAAGCATTTTTTGGTTTGTTTTTTTTTTTGTTTGTTTTGCATTTTTTTTAAACACATGTGGAGTTTAATAAAACATATCTAGATAAACTTTTCCTTTTGTGGAGTGTTAAAAAAAAGTCAAAACTTCCCTTTAAAAATGGGCTCCATTTAAATATCAAATAATACCAAATAATTATTTTCCCAGTTTAGATATCACCTTTGAAATATAAATATACACATCCATGTCACTTTTTTATTCTCCTCTGAATTCCAACCTTTTCACAAAACATATTGTTATGAACTTCATCCTAGCAAAACCTGCATCAACACTTACAAGATGTACATACATGTTTTCACTACACCTTCTATCTCATTCATGTTGAGCATACTGGAAAGGAGGAAGAAATTGTGAAAAATAATCTGAATTTCTATTTCTTTTTCACTTTTAACTGGAATTATTAAACTGAGCTATAGCATTCAGCAGTAAGGAATTATGTATAGTAAAGAAAGTAGATTTTGCTTTTAGCGTCATAATCAGTGTCCAAATCTAAAATTGATATAATTGACTATTAATTAATTCCCTTGATATTTTCATTAGCACATCCAAGCAACAAGTCTTCTGTTTGGCACTTCTGAATTATTCAGGAAGTACTCAGATTGCTATAATGAAGGCGTTACTGCCTGATACTGTGCTGGCTAATGCAGTAAAATTCAAGGCATGTTTTTATTTTTCTCTTCTGATTGGACAAGCAAAGATTTCCCTAAAGATATGTGAAATGCAATTTCAGAGACACACACACACACACCAAAAAAAAAAAAAAAAAATCAAGAATAATGTCCAAAAATATTTTTGGTAAAAAAAATCCAGCTCTATACTTTCAATAATTGTAGCTTTCTTCTACGCCCTGTAACACTACCATGTCAGAGCGTTGCTGTGGGTGGCACCTAAATCTGTTTTGAAGGCTCCTTAGGTCTCAGGAACTGCCCTGCAGCCCTCCAGAGCCCAAAATGTTTGCAGCAGCCTAACTGCCTGAATGACAAGCAGTGATTTACCAGTGGCATTGCCCTTTCTATCTGTCCCTCCATTAGAAATGTGACCACAATACTCACAAATACTCCTAAAAATCCCTGAGGAAACATTGAGGGCCTCACCCAGGTAAATCCTGTCTGATTCTGAATGTTGATTTTTGCCAGGGGAAAGACTCTAGCAGTGGTCTAACCAGGAGAAAGTTAAGAGCTCTTTCTGGATTCCTTGGTTCATGGTCGTGTCAAAAGCCAGGAAAGATGGTAGGGCATGTGCCAAATTTGGCAGCTTTCTATCCTGTCTTAATACTGGGGTTTCTTTTCTTGTAAGGTACTAAGTGGCAGGAATCCCATAAATCTTGCCATTCCAAAAAGAAAAAGCTTGAGGGGACTGGGTGGTACATTTGATGGATGCACTGTCCTTAATGCACTAGCCTTTTCCCTAAGGGATTATGGTTTTGAATTTAGTGCAGAGAATGAACAGTTCCTCAACTGATGGCAGTAAAAGTTTATCAGCAAAGGATAGTTTTACCTTTCAGATCATCACTGTGTTCTCTGACATGATCTTACTCTGTACAGATCCTTCAATGCCACTCACAAAACCAATAAACAGTAACTACACAGGCAGCTCAGAACTCAGATTGTTTATTCTTTTTCTTTTTTTTCTTTTTTTTTAACAGAATTCTACTAGTCTTAATTAATTTAATATTTGTCACTTGGGCACTATCTCTCATATGACAATCTCCAAAGACCTTACAAAGATTACTGACACCCCATTATATCAATGAAGCAGAAAGAATGAGTTCCCCCCTCTCTGAAATGTACTCTTGTCCAGGGGGGAGCATGACATCCTCTTAAAGTGTTATAACATGGAGAATTGAGCCTTGAGGAATGAAGAACCCCCCAGTTACTGTGAGTGAAATACTGGTCCTACAGAAATGTGGTTGATGTTATCAGGAGCTGGTCACGGAGTGGGTCTGTTCTTGCCAAGCCTCCTATGGGACCCTGTGGCTGCAGGAAGACATGGCACAGTTGAAATGTAGGAAAGTGGTGGAAGTTTTGCTGATACTCCTTAAGAAGGAGACTTCAATACCACAAATTAACATTGACAGGGACACAGGGACAAACACTGCCCTGAGAGGTGGAACTAAATTCTGGTTTTTGAAACAGAATGTGAAAAAACATGATACCTTCAAATATTGAAATCACCTTGTCCCTGTGCAGAAGGCTAAATCACAACCCATGTGATTACCAACCCTGACCAAAAATCTCAAGGAAGCAGTTAAGGAGATTCCATGTCACCATTCCTGCCTAGCCCTTCAAGAAAAGTTCTCTCTGATCATGGGAAATTGCCCTGGGCTAACACAGAGGGGTTGTCTGGTTGGAGGAGAGGAGGGACCCTACAGTCATCACTGGCAGCCTGGCTCTGGGGTTCTTGTCTGCTCCATCAGTGTCCAGGACAGCAGGGGAAGGACATTTACACATTCTCCTTGTTCCATGGCCACTCCACCAGTGTGAGCTGAAACTTGACCTCTTTTTTATAGTTCCTGTATCAATGGCTGGACTTTGAAATATAAAAACTATATCATTCAACACTTAAAAAGGAGCTTCTTGATACACACTGGACAGCTTTATCAGTTAATTTGAACTTGCTGAAAAAAAAGCCACATTTTTAGATTTGATCCTCCTGGTCTTAAAATATTAATCAGACACATGCTCGGTATTTTTTTTTTAATCCAGCTGTCTCTAGAATGCTTATTGACAATTTACAAAAAGAGGTTAGAAAATAGTGAAGGGAAATACGTAAGTAATTATGGTTCCAGTATTGAGGGGCCAAGTGAAGTAAATTAATGTAATGCAAACATTTTGTGAATTTGTTTAATTATTTGCAAGTACAGTTAAATTTGCAAGTACAATTAAATCATAGTGCAGTAGATGGGGGGTTATAAATGGGAATGTTCCTAATGAGTCTTTTCAGAACACTCAAAATTCTTTGCAAAATTTGGATATATTTCCTGGTTGTTTATGTCCACTTGCTGAATAAATGACTGCATGCAGCTGTGGCTACATTCCAAAAACTCGGGAACAACTTACAGTTAGCAACAAATGAAATTCCCCTTATGCCAGTGATCATCAGAAGGCTTTTCCCCCTTTGTTTCCCATGGATCTTCCCTAAAGAGCTGATGCAGACTCTGTGGAGATTTGTGTGGCCCAGCAGAGCAAAATGAGCCAAAAGGAATTTCACTGGCTCTGGATGGTACCTACAGTGATTTCTGATCTGCTTGAGGAGTTACTTTCTGTGGATTCTGGGTATGCATATTCCAAATTTAAGAATACACAAATCTTGGAGAGTCCTTGAAAAGCTGCAGCATTACAACTCTGTCACCACTGGAGTTAATGACCTCATCCCAGAGCTCACAGGGAGCAGTGACAGACCAGTGCCTACAACTTTAGAGAATCCTATCCTAATATTACTACAGTGTCAACCAAAACTAATTAACTACTTTTATTTAAATATGTAAGATTATATAGTGCTCCTGCTAAACTGAAAATAATGTGGCAAACAAAGAATTTTCTTTTCTGAAATATACTGTAATCAGCAATTCAATGCCCTGAAATTATACTTCAGATTTCACATGTTTATATTAAAATACTGTATATTTTTTCCCTCTTTTTCATTAAAAATTTTTTAAAAAATACTGACCCAGAAAGTATTATGAGAGGTATCCAGCATGTCTTGAGCTCCAAACGGTCAAAATAATTCCAAATCTAAAGGAGATTCAGTTACATTTGTACCTGTCTGAGCACTGTATAGCATGAAATACCCCCTGTGCAATGGAACTCATCTAGATCTTTCTGTCTGCAACTCACAGAGTTGAGACATGTTTTGAAAATGCATCTTTGACTTTGGTTCTTCAAAGAAATCCTGAGAAGAGGTGAAAATGGAGAGACGGTTTGAAACACTCCAAAAGGCCTGTGTTCTTCCAGAGACTATTAATTACCAACTGAGCTGCCAATCCCTTCAGAAATGGATCAAAAAGCCACAGAAAGCAGTGACTTAGCAAAAAAGAAGCAACTTCCCATGTTTCGTTTTATTTAGAGAGAAACTTTTTTTCATTTTTTCTTTGCATTTCCAGGAACTTCACAACTAGTGGCAGATGTTCTGTGTTGCATGGCTCTTACTCTTAAGGGGATGAGCAAACATGCATAGTATTCAATAATGCATAGGAATGTAACACCTTTCAGGCATTGCCCCACCCCTGTGAGGCCATCGGCCCTTTGATATTTCTAGGTTTAATATTACTTGAGACCAATGAACCACAAAATTTGCTTTTTCTTGATCTTTCTCCAAAATTCACAGCATATCAGCATTACTGATCACAGCTTGGCATCATTTCGGGTGGTTACTCCACTCATGCTGGGTGGGGATTTGGAGAGAGATGGGTGACTCAGTTAATTTTTTTTGATGAGGAGAAAAAATCTTGACCCTTGACTTTGAGGAACCCAGCTTTGTGCTGCTGAGGCTTTGGAGTGCCAAAAAAAGCTGGAGACAGAGCAGGAGTCCTACCTGGCTGGCTGATTGACCTGTGGGAGGATGTGTGTGAGCCTGCCTGTGGGGGAGGGAGATTATCAGCAAGTGAGGGATCTGCTACTAGCCTATAAATTGAAAGCTTTATAAAAGCTCTGCGCTTTTATAACTGATGTTTTATAGATGTAAAGTGTTCACAGCCTCGGTGACAGCATCCACCATACCTTTCTGAAATGAACAGGCGCCTGACCTCAGCTGGGTCTTTGATGTGGTGGCTTCAGCTCTCACTATGTAAATATGTTTATTTGCTACAGAAGCTAGTTCTTTAGGATGAATGACTATGAGTGCTCCTCCATAAGGATATGAGAGCATGGGGGACTTTCCACAAGCAGAAGCCTCTCTGACCTCTTGTGTTTTGTGCATCTTGGATGGGAACCACTGTTCAAAACACTACTGAGAGACACATGTGTATGTTGTTTTCTATCTGCTTCCCTATATACACAGTTTTCACCAGTTCAGAAACTTAGATAAGCTCTTTCTATCCAGTTCTCTGTCACACTGAGATGGAATAAGATTTTAAATAATGTGAAAAATAATTAAAAAAAACCACTTCATTTTTTAGACATTTCCAATAAATAGTGCTTTAGAGGTCAATCATGAGACCAGGATTATTTTAAATTGATTGCTGTTTCCAAAAATCAATGGTATCACATATCCCCCAGGTATTACTCTTCATTCAGGACACAGGCCATCCTCCCACTTCTCCCACAGGTGAACCTTTTTAAGAATTAGGACTAAAACTACAAAAGATAAGCTCGTAATGTTATTAAAGCAATGCAGTTGTAGTAAAGCACCTAGGATGTCACACAAGGAATCAACGGGTTAAACAGATATTTTTCAGGTTTAAGATTTGTATGAGGAAATGAGGTACATGTAGCCAGGCGCTGGCTGAGGACATGGCGTGCTCTCTGACAATGGCTTTTCTCGTTATCTAGAATCTTTTAATAAAGTGTTAATTATAAAGGCTTCTCAACTCATTGTTTAGAGTCCTAAAGCGAAGCACACTTTTCCTGTCAAACATGAAGGGTTTGCAGCAAGTGAATTTGTCTTGTAGCAGTAAGCTGTATTTTCCTGGCAAGTGATTAATTTAAATGGGCTGGAGCTGCCCTGATGTCCTGCAGGCTCCAGTGCTCCCTGCTCTAAAAAAGACCACAGCAAACCATGCCAGAGACTTGCCATTGGTGCTGTGCCATGCAGAGGTGTGCTTTGCAGAATTTTACAGGTAGGACAGACACCCATGTTGATCCTTTTCCTAGCAAGACCCGATGACCAAACACTGCCCAGGGAAAGGGGAAAGAGCCAGCACAATTAATCCTTGCTCAAGCCTGCAAGTCTGTGGTCCTATGTTTGGTGAGGGATGGTGTGCTGGTCACCTCCTCTAGACCATTCATTACTGTGAACACCTCTACCATGTCCTCTGGTGTCACTGGAAGACTAAACAGGTTGGCAGATAAATACAAAATGACCTGTAATAGAGGTATCAATATGTACTTCCATTAACTTCAGCCAAAAAGGAATGAAAAGTGTGGGGGAAAGAAAAAAACAGCATCTGAAAGCAGCACTGTCTCTAGCATGACATGCTGTGTAAAGTGAACCTTCAAAGGAAAAATAATATCACTTTGTAATGCTGATATTTTGCTGAGTTATTTATTTTATGACAAAAAAGCATTGTGCTATGTGAATGAACATGATTTTACTACTTTTAAATAAGCAAATAAGAAAACAAAAGTAGATTACTATAGAAAACTTCCTGCAATGCTTTCAATAGATGATCACAAAAAGCAATTAACTGGGGAAAAATCTGGGTTATTCTATTATTTTCCCTGACTTGTTAGGGTATTACCTTAGCTCCATGGCCAGGTGTTCATTGCTAAGAGCAGACAGTCCCTGCATGGTTTAATTTCCTTCATGTCAGACATGAGCCAGCCCAATTCCTCTTTCTCATTCTGCAAGGCAAGTGGGGTTCAGCCAGCCCAGTGCCAAAAAACAGCAATGCCCCGGGTTCAAAGCTCTGAGTCATCAGCTCAAGTATTCTCAGAAAAAGACATTAATTGCAAATTCAATTTTGACATCTATAAGGTGAAACAAAATAGAATTGGTCAAGAAAGAAAAAACAGCTAAGGCTTTGGAGATGTCTGAACTTCAATTTTTTTTTTTTTTCTTCTGAATGGAGAGCTAGGGGAGCAGGGTATGTTTCTCAGACCCAAATGAGCACCACAACTGGTTGTACTTCATCTTTTAACAAATTAACTGCATCTGCACACATTTTTTTTTTTACCATCGCAGAAGATCATAGCATGAAAACCTTTGAAAGACAGGTCTTGAAAAAGCAGGGTAAGAGCAAAACTGCCTTTTAAAGACAGTTTTATGTTGCTGATCTCACAAATCCATGCCATACAATTTCTGTTGCCAAATTGATTCCTGCATATTTTGCACCATTAGAGGAAGTTATTGGTAGAGGATTGTTTTGCAATTCTGTTGCAGCAGTACCCAGACAGCCCAGACAAAAAGCAAGTCACCTCTGCACAAGGTGGGAGCTCTTTAGAAAGTGGTAGCTCCTGTAGGAAGCATTCACAGCACGCCTTAATTGGGTCTGAGGGATATAGGCTTAATTCACACAATGGATGATGGATATAAACACTTGCATGCTATTCAGGCAAATATTCAAACACAGCGTTAAGTGACTTACTGAACTGAGAGATGGCTGACCAGAATCACTTAATTGTGTAAATGTGGACGCCTCTGTTTTAACCCCAGTCTAACTCTCTCAGCTACTCCATCTTAATCAGATACAGAAATCTGTGCTCCTCTCCAGATCCACTGCTCTCTGATCAGTACAATGAACCAGAAAAAAAGTTTGCAAACACAATCTAATTCACATTTAAGGACACCTGAGGAGCCCCAGCGCCCTCTATTTGCAACAAACCATTTTGCTAAGAACATTTGCTGTTAATGATCCTTGCTATTAAAATATGCCCATTTTGGCATGGTAACTCTTTCTGTTCCTGAGGTTTGCATTTCCACCATCTTTATCCACAACGTGTTTTTCACCACATTTCCAGATGTTGCAATGTTAGACATCATTTTCTCTTGAACTTTTAGGACAAGATCTCTTATATATTTGACCCAAACATCACACTGGGAATGAGTTCATCATCCTCTGAGACATGCCATCACATAAAGAAGCAGACAGTGCTGCATTCCCCAACATCTGCTGCTGCGAGGACTCTGCAAAAAAGCACTTCAGAGCATGTCATCCACGAGGGCTGCAGTGGAAGTCCTAACCCATGTATTGCAACTGAAGTTCTTGAGTAATTTTTGCAACTACTAGAGATACTGCACTTATTTTATATTAAACATGAGAGAAATTGCTGCATAGATTATGCCTGCACATGGATGTTTCATGAAGTCTTTTTGTTGTTTGCCTTTCAGTACTAGCAGATAAGCATTGTAATTCTACCCCAGGTTTTTATTGAGCAATGCTATGAAAAGATTAATTAATTTGCATACAATATAACTCCACATTCATCTTTTATTATTGCACAATCAGGGAGCTTTAATGTAACAAATTCAAGTGCTACATGCTTTGATTGCTCTTTGCAAAAATACTTAAATACCACTCATTTGGAAAGAATCTTGTGGAAGTTTTCTAAGTGATATATGTGTTATTTGGGAAAACTGTCCGTATAAAATCTCTGTATAACATTAGGATTTCTGATACTCCAAATTCTTTAGGTACTGAGTATCTTAACAAGCATAGTGCTTATACATGTTTTCATTTAAAATGACCAAACTGAACAACGAAGAGAAAAATTTAAAATTAGCTGACGCTTGGAATATATGGTCTATCGCAAATAGAGGCGTAAGTAATATTTTAAAGCATATTACTGGTTTTGCTAGAGAACTTAAATTATTTCCAGAGTACATAATACTCATTCTATTTAAGACTATCGTTAAGAGCACAACTTTCAATAACCACTAAACCCCCTTTAGATCCAAATTCAGAAAAGTTATTAGAAAGTTTATGTATGTTATAAAGGTATATAAACTATTCTAAAGGTATATAAACTATTTGAAAGTTTAAATAATGTTATAAAGTATTATAACTAAGGAAGCAAAAAAAGCTGGAGAAATGTGATTTAAGTTAGAAACTTCTTACGTGACAAAAGTCAAACCAGATTTCTTTAAAGTATGACACACTAAGTCTGTTTCTTTTCATAAATTTCCAAACAAAAATATTATTTCTGGGAAGCTTCTTTCAGTGCAATAAGGTTTCCTTCTGCACACTTTCTTTTGGGCTCTTGCAAGTACAACAACACATCATAAATAAAAAAGACAAATCAGCTTAAGAAGAAGCAGCATTTCCACTTTGCCTAAAATTTCCAGCTCGGTTTTAATACTTGAAGAAATTTAGATGAGGATTGGAAAGGATACTGACATTTTGAGTGATTAGCTGAAGAGTACTGAAATATCTTAATTACTTACTGGTAGCAGGGTATTGGTAACTGCAGCTCTGTAAAGGAAGGGGGAGATAAAATGCTTTCTTAAGCACATATGTGATTCTATGTAAATCTGAACTGCTGCCTGAAATGTTTGCCAATAAAGATGAAAGTCCCACAACATAGTCACAACATGATATCTATCATATGGCTTCCTGGCTGTTGTGTATGTTTTTGCTGTGTGTAATTGACTGTGTTGGTGTTTGCACTACCTAGAATTTGCATATTAGCTCAAACACTGTGTTCTTGGTGGGCCGGTTCCTGTGAGCTTCCCAGGCAGGATCCAGCTGCCCTGAATCCAAGAGACACCAACACAGGGCTCTCAGGAGGTGCTGAGTGCTGCATTCATGTTCCCACATTTATCATCCATGGAACAGAAGGTGGGCAAACACACCCTTCTGTAGCAGCACAAGAGAGAATGTTGACTTCAGACTGAAAATAGATCAGCTCGGATGACAAAACATGGACTCCACCTCAGCCAAGGTTTGAGTTATTCTAGAAGCAAAGTTGTGATGGATGCAGGAGTACAGCTCTGAGAGTCAGTTTACTTTTCAAATACTGCCACGGATGAGAGTTTCTCCCTTCCCAACCTCTCCTGTTTTATATTCTAAAATACACAAACTTCTGTTCCAGAAATCAGACTGGAAATTTCTGTGAATTGATTCTGCCAACAAAGCCAGTGAGAACAGAGAAGATATTCATGTGGAAATCCAGCAGCCACCATCTCTTACTATAAACATAAAGTCAGGATCATCTTATTACCCTCACTGAAGTGATTTCAACCCAAGCACTCGTGCTCTGCTGTCAGTCCTGGGCTATCCAGTAATTGTCCGTCTGATCTCCTGGCACTTCCTCTGCTCACACTAGTAGCACAAAGCAGCTGTGATAAATCAGGGCTACAAAAAGGGGTTTTATCCACTAAGCAAATACAAATCATTAATAGACATTACCTTAGTATATGACTTGGCTGCTTCTTGTGATGCAGCTACATATGTCACAGCATGTAGGAGAAAGAGGCACAGCAGATGCTACTGGAAGCAAAATCCTGAGAAGGAAAGATGGCATGTTTCTAGCAGCTCTGGTTAGAGGGGGATGAAAGAAGATGCAGCACTTACCGGACCTGCTGCTGTTGCTATTGAAGCATCTGCTCCATTACCATGATTAAAGAATGTGTTTCCACTTCTACTGCTGCTACTTCCCTGTTTTGCTGTTTCTATGCTTCATTTTTTTTAGTATTTTCTCATGAATGAAAGGGAATCTATAAGGTCTCTAAACAGGTTCACATTATGGGCACACAGGGAGGGTGCAGGGATGGGAGGAAAGGATTCCTATGCAGAGATGCATCAACACTCTCCTTGAGTATGTAACAAGTTAACGATCCATTTAAAAATAAAATCTTGACCACCAGTTAATAAGGCCTCCTATAGCAAATTCCAGCATAAACAAACACTCATAGAGCAAATGTGAAGTTCAGGGTAGGGTCAGAGTATTTAAGGCAGATAAGTGGGAAATTTGGATTCTAGTCCATACTTTCCCAGACTGAAGCATCCTAAAATACCATATCTAATTAATCAGAACATCTTTCTGACTCACTCCTCAACAATTACCCAGGCAGAGAGAAATAGCATGCAATCAAAGGCTGTGAAAGGGTCCTCCTGTGTTCTGTGCCTATCACTGAGAACACAAAACATAATTTAGTTTGTGACTAGATGCAGACTGCAAGGATATCAGATTAAATGAGCAGAACATGGCAAATTTTCAGTGGTGGGATAGTAAAGTCAGTGGGCTGAAATTTGTGTGCACTGGTCTGTACCAGAGGAAACAGTGTCAGCCTTCCCAAAAAGGACCTGCTGACAAAAATCAGGGTTCAAGCCTTACGGCAGCTGGAGGGAAAGGTCCCAACAGCAGAAACCAGTGACAATGTCCAGTCCATAAAGCCTCAGCCTCCCTGTCCCCAAAGGAGCATTTGTTCATCACAACAGTGAAGGTGGCTAGAAAACTGAATTGGCTTTTATTTATAAGGTTTTTGATGACTTTTTTTCCTTGCAGGCTGTGTGCATATGCATCTTCACACACATATTAACATACCTTCCCACACTACCTACATGAAAGCATCTTAAAATCATGGCCCCAGCTGCCCAGCTGTGGGTGATGTGGGAGATATGGCTCAGACACATGGGGCAGAAACTTTGCTGCACACAGACCCGGCTCCAGAAAAATGAATGAGTTAGAGGTGCCCTGACAGATGTCCTCAAGGCTATGTCCTGCAAGGGCTACCAGCATGGAACAGCACATATAACGCAAGAGTTTAGCTCCTCTGAATTACACCATGATACCTGAAAACTCACTGTAAGGTCTTAAACTACAATGGGTCCAAAACAGCTCTAAGGACATTAACTCCTTAACGTGGTTAAGGCTCTTGTTTGCCATGAGGGCCGGATCCAAAGCCCAGTAAAATCCCTTAAATTATTTCCACTGACTCCAGTAGGATTTACATCGAGGTCTAAATCCTTAAAGCAAAGCTAGAAGCAAAAGCTCTGCCCTGGAGATTTAGAATCCTTTAACAGTCTTAAAGGAAGCTTTGACTTGATTTGTTAATCACAATGAAGTAAAAACCATTCCAGGTGCCATTGCTAAACCTCAAACTACTTTGGAAGATATAGGTTTCCTTTGTCTTTATTTGCTCCCTTCATGGTTTATAAAAAAACCCCAAGCAGCTGAGAAAACTAATTAGAACCCCAGATATGCAACATTCATATGCTTAATTTTAATCAAGTGAGAAACTTTCCTGAATAAGTAAGTTATACAAAATTAAGCACATACTTAATTAAGCAGTCATATGATCAAGACAACTAGGGGAAAAGCAGTGACACTGCACATAAGCAGAATGCTGTTACATGTAAATAGGCCAAAAAAGAGGGAAACAATGGTTTTAGCTCAGCATCATCAGTTACAGCAACTGCAAGTGAGACCTACAAGCACAGGTGGGACAAAATGGGTTTTTAAGAGTGTCCCTGTAAGTTCTTGCTACTGAAAAACTCCAATGTTTGCAGGATTTGGGCTAAACATCAGATCAACCAAACTTTACAGGGGAAACAAAGAAACAAAGATCCCCAATTACTACTGGGTCCATATTACACAGCCTCTACTGAAATAACTGCCCTTAATTTGGTACAAGCTGAGCATTTGCTCTGTGCGCTTTTGGTAACAGGGTGATCTGGAATTTAACACCAGTATGAGTGAGGCATCTGCCCAAAAGACATCTCTATTTTACCTTAATTGTACCAGGCTTTTTTTTAAATTTACTGCACCGCTTCTGTTTCATATCATCAATGCAGAAAGTAAAGCAGGAAAACGTAATTTTCATGTAAGTTAGAAGTTAATTTGTTACTCAGAGAACTTGGCCTGAAAATGAGTGATAAATACACAAAAAGAGATACCCAGAAAGTATGAAGGATGATAGATGGGAACTGATCCCAGTTATCTGAAACAATCTGAAAGCATCACCTCTTATTTCTTCAGACAATGTTCTCATGGCCAAACAGGCAATACTTCCCCTTTCCAACAGGCTGAACAGGAGCTTTGTTCCATTTTGACATACATTCCTGCATCCTCTCAGATGCCTAAGTCCTTGTGTGGTTATTGGTCTTGTCTCAGGGATGAAGTGATCCAATTAACTTCTAGGGCATAACCCCGCTGTACAGACACACGAAGCAGAGACAGCCAGGGTAGGAGGGCTGACTGATCTGTGCTAATGTGCTTTCTGGAACAAGCACATTTCCTCACCAGCGTCGGATTATGTTATGGGGACAGCAGAAGTTGGATGTTTTTGCCTCCCTTTCCATTACATGGTATAAAGTGTCCAAATAGACTCCCCATAACAGCCTTGTGCCTGTGCAGGCAGCACTGGTGCTTGTCTGCTACAAAGAAGAAGCCAAAGTTATTTTAATGACTGATGGATTCAATTTCTATGGCCATTTTTATTACCTGGGTACTGCGATGAAAATCAACCACAGGAAGAACTCAATTTTGTTTTTCATTAATATTCACTTTGTTGATATGAACAGATGATTTTGGGGAGCTCAGATGCCCTTTTAATTTATATCTTTGCAATGTGGAACAGCTATCTTCCACTTTCAAGTATGTAAATCCTACATCTCACTTCTTGTGTTTTTTTTTTTTATTTTATTACAAGTGGAACTCAGTCGTCTAAATTTTCTAAAAAAAATGAGGAGGGATGTAAATACCCTTTAAAAAAAAAAGACAGCTAATGTTATAAGCAGGTATTAGTCATTAAATATCATAGTTCTGTCTCTAATTTCTAGAAATAATAGGAAATAAAAAAAGCTGAAACATATGCTTGATAGAAATTACTGTCAGGTCTGAGACCTACAATGTTCCCTTGAGCTCTGGCCAGGAGCTCCATTCCTCTTCACATCATGAAGCTTTCTGTAGAATCTGCCTAAGGTTCTTCTTGGTAGCTTTACATTAAGATATGTCGATTTTTGGAGAGATCAATACAACACCCCCCAAATTCAACCTCCTCTTGTACTCATGGTGATCTTCAGGTCTTACAGGAAAAATACTACTTTTCAGCTGGATGCAATGCATTTTGGAACTGCTTTCTTCCTTCTTAAATCTCATTTTATATTTTTTTGCTAGCTGGATTGGTTCAGAAGTGACCTGAGCCTACTAAGGTAACAGAAATAAGTACTCTAGATCAGAAAGTGAGCAGCAGCTTTATGACCCCCACCACTTTTGTACTATTACTAGCTCAGTCACACCAGGAGAAATTCCTAAAAAACATTCCATTTCCACTCAATGGAAAACATCTAAGACTGAAGTGATGTAATATACTTAGTATCTTGTTACATTTTGATCTACATAATATATTTTCTTGGTTTTATTGTATAATCATGCTAAGCTAAAAAAAGACAAGGCCACCTGGTTTTATCAGACACAAGGAGAATAATTGACACTAACAGCTTTGTCTGCATTTAAAATTCAGGGAGATTGCATATTCCTGTTTAGGAAAATGTGTTTTAGAAGTGGCTATTTTTACAGTTGATCCCAAATGAAAGACTTTTCCCCTTCCCCCTAAAGAATGTACATTTGCTTCATGAGTTCATTAATGAATCCCTTGGTTTCACTCTCCCACTCAAAAGCTAAGTCGAGAAAGCAGAGTGGACATGCTGTCTGCTCCTGAACTTTAGGGTTACCAAGTACAGACAGGATATTTCCAACTCCTAAATACGTTTTGAATATAATCTACTTTCAGGTTACTGCTGGAGGCTATTCAGTCTTTCCATAAATTCCTCAACTTTAACACTGCAATGAAGCCATTCTGCCTTTGATGTCTAATATAGCCTGTGGTGCCATGCTGAAATAATTTGGATCAGAGCCCAAGGAGTACGACAGACCTAGTTTTGTTGTCTATCTCTAAAGGTTAAGGAACAATTTTGTAGCCCACGTCATCCAGAAGAATGAAAAAAGTTCCACAAGGACTAAACCCACAGGATCATTTCCAAACAGGCATTTATATCACACTTTGGCACCTTCCCAAGGATCTCCCTGCCTAAGTAATGACAAAGCAAAGAGGACCTCTCTTCTTTCTGGAGAGGTTAACCCTCAGTTACAGTGGAGGCAGTGGTCTCATGAGTGGCAGTCAGCTGGGCTGCCCATTTGATTCAGTGTGGGAACTTTTTTAGGTGACAAGGTAAGAAACAAGAGCAGAAAAACAACCCCTGGTAGAATAAAACACAATCTGATGAGAAGAATGACAGTGCTGTGTAAATTGCAGTCCTCACTACAACAACAGACAATCATGTGCTGGTTATCAGTCTGGCCACCGTGCTGTTAGAACCAGAACATCATTGCCTAAATTACTGTTACGTGAAAGATCTTACAGATATCTGAAAATCATACTATTCAGAGTCACCTGCCTTTTCAGAAGATGAAAGGCAGAAATGATGGGTAGATAACCACCATGGAGGCGCACTGAGACATCACTGCTGAGGAGCAGGAATCTCCCCCTGCAAGCTCTTCAGCTCAGCTCTGAACAGTGGTACTTATGATTCAGCTCATATTCACGCTATCCTCATTTATAAGATAAATAATTTTGAGATGTATCTAAAATTACTTTACAACCTTTTAATCACTGAAAATTGTGTATAATTATTATACCTGCACTCGGGTGCCAAGATCTGCTGTGAAATACTTGGCTGCTCAAAGTGTGTAGAGGAAATGCTTCAATTCCACATTAATTAATGAATTTTTATCCCCACTCCTGTCCATTAACAGCCACCATGCTTTTGCTGTGAATGGTCATTATTACAGACTGAAATAGGAACATAAATTTACTGATAATGAAAGTGTCACTTGGAGGGGCAGTCCATCATCCTGTGTGCTGATATGGTGAGACCTTTTTTTGCTGTCTAGCATCTTTGCCTTGTTTCTGAAGGGCTGGCATGTAAGAAATGGATCTGTTATTTGTAGAGACCCACTAAACATCTCTTTAAATAAAGTAGGAATGATTTTCAGTATTCCAGGAAATATTGCATTGATTTTAAAATTGCCCTCTCTTCTTATCAGCCATTGCAGGTCTTCATCAGGAGACCATTCCTAACCTCCTTGTTCTTGAGATTGTTAGCCAGGTTGGTTTTCTGTTGGTGCTCTTTGTTGGCTTATTTTTTTTGACAAGGAGTGCTGTTGACTCTTGAAGCAAATTACCTGGTTGACTTAATCCTTGTGCACCACTAAAAAGAGAGATTTCAGTTGATGCTCTGCATCTCTGGACCATATGGAACCACGCTCAAGTTGTCACATTTTCTATGTTTTAACTATTTAACTCATTAAATTCACTGGATGGGCTCTCATGGTATCTCATCTGTTAATTACTTTATTAAATACAGTGTATGATATGATGCACATGGCATGAAATTTCATAAAAACAGGCCTTAGTGTAAAAGCATTGCATGAGCACATCTCAAAACATTAAAAATGCAATTCAGATAAAAAACAATCTTGAAGAGGATCTCCATTTTACACTGCGCTCATGTATTCTTAGTTTTTTATATAGTATATAACTACACAGTTAGTATTATGTAAATTATTGGGTGCTTGAAAAGGTCCTCTTTCAAGTTGAAGTGTCTGGATGAAACCTGGTGGCTTTCCAAAACCTGTTCATTTTGTGTGCACCTGGACACTTATGTTTAAAAACAGTATCCATATGCAACTGAACCGAGAAAATTTTTCTTTTTAATCAGGCACATAATACACAAATCATTTAAATATTAGCAGCAAGACTGTAGTTCCTGCATGCATATATGTTTCTCTAAATACACCTGAACTTTACCCAGTACCCCTTGCCTGAAACTACTTTATTGAGATTAAGATATTCCTTTCCCGGTCAAAGCAATCAGTGTGATGATACAGCTGCAGAGGCCAGCAGCAAGTTCCACGACAGCCAACCTCTGCACCCATGCAGTGCTCAGCCAACTTCAGAGCCTAAACCACACTTCATGCGAGCTGCTTACCTCTCTGGGAAATAGTTAAGAACCGATCTGATGTTTGAAAAGGGAAGATAATCAATAAATTGTGAGAGAAATGAAGTTGTTTGCAGGATTCTTTCTATTGCCTTTCTTAAACAGTGAGATGTGGCACAATTATACACATGCTTTGTGCATGTGGAAGATTTTCCCAGCAGATCTTGGCCAAGATGCCCCTGTCCTTTAGTAGTGTGTGCCTTAACAACTTTAAACACAGGAGTAGTTGCCTGAACCCTGTGCCTACGTCAAGCATATAAAGAGCACCAACACTTTAAGTGTTTACCCAAATACCAAAATACTGCAGTACAACACTGAGGCTCCCCAGAACATGAAGGCATATGGGATTTTGGAACAAAACCTTTGGGCTGAATTCTTGTGAATAAAGTCTCTAGGTTGAGAAATAGTCCAAGCAAGTTAATTTAACCACCTTGGTCTACTCAAATCATTCTTACTGCCTCATCAAGACACAGGCAGCCAGGCAGCTGTGGGAGGGGGCAGGCACCCAAGCCCCAACACCAGGTGTCCCCCCCTGTGCACCAGATCCAGGCAGGGACTCTGGAAATTCACTTGTGGCCTCATTGACTCCTGGTCTCCAGCAGGAAAAATTAATTGTGATAACTACTGCTCTCTCTGTGGAGCTGGGGAAGGAATGTCAGTGCTTGTGGAGCTGATGGGTACGATGACAACTAAGCTCCCAGAGAAACAGCTTCCAGAAAGGACCCACATTTGGTACAAGAGGTACTTTTTTCATAGGTTGAGGCTACATGGTAAAACTGGAAGGCAAATATTATCACCCAAAGTAGGGATGGCTCATGGGAACATTATAATTAATATTCTGTGTCTGAACGTAAATGTAGGGACTTCTTCATGAAGTTCACCCTCATGGCTTTGCCTATGACTTCAGAGGCCATGATAGTCCACAGCTTACTGAGAGTGATGAACACTTTTGCAGTGTTTTCAATAGATTTAGGATGTAAAAAGACTCTCTCAGATGTGGTTGAACTCTGCACTGGATAGGCAGCTCCAGCAGAGGATGTAGGACAAAGGAAATGCTGTGCCCTGCGGACACCATTTGATGGAAGCTGAGCGCAAAGGATACAAAGAAGGACAGAAGAAAGGAAGTATCAAAAAGCAGGAGTGTCCCTTCATGCAGGGTACATTTGGGAGCAAGGGAGGAGGCAGAGCAGGACCAGCTCTCCTGTACTTAGCATACTGAATAGCAGCAAGGAACATCCTTAGCAAGTCACTTCCCCACTGTAACAGCTGCCTTTAGTACTGGGGCATGGCTGGAGTCAGAGGACAAGAAAGTAGCCCAACACATTTCACAGAACTGCACAGTTTTCTGATAGCATAACTGAATAAATATCATTAAAATACGCAATTTTTACAGTTCTTCATTAACAAGTAAGATAGCATGTGGTTAGACCTGTACTGTATAAGTAAGATTTTTTCCTTGTCAATTTACATTATAAAAACATCTCATGCATATAAAAAGTGGGGGGGTTATGCCAGTGGAATTATATACAGTAGTGTGTGTTTCCATATACTCAGGTTAGTACATATTTATACGTACGATGCACACAGGATTATGCTGGGGCCAAACACTAAAAGAAAACATGCGGTAAATGGTTGCTTTAATAAGTCCTGTTCCATTGAAAGGAAATAAAACCTGAGTATTAATGAGATATAATTATATATTTAAAATCTTTTCCCTTGTGCAGTATACAGAATTAATGCCAGTAAACTCACAAACTGCAACATTCTACTCCATTACATCTGCAATGATTAGAGATAGTTTGAACATCTGGCATATAATCTGTGATAGAAAACAGCATTCTGCACTTTAATGGACGTCTGGAGGCTACACATATCTGATTTTATTTCTTTGTGTTAACTCTTTCCTGGGAGGAAGAGAAGATCCAGTGCTTGAGCACCTTCTTTCTGTCTTTTGATGAAGTTGCATGTAGCACTGATAGTTAGCTGCTTTCAGGCTACTTATGTTTTAAATATCTAAACTAAAAAGGGACCCACAGAGATTTCTGAGAGGCTATTTATAACATAGACAATTGAGCATCATAAATATTAATATGTTAAAACCCAAGTCATCCAATGAAAGTGACAATATTTTCCTCATTTTCACTGACTTCAGAACATAAAAATGAAGTGGCATTTGCTGTTTCTTCATTATTTCAAAGATTTTGCAAATATCCTCCCTTAAGTTGGTTTTCTTCTAGAATCTTGTACATGATAAACTGAGGTTACCAATATTTGTACATTTTTGATGTACCCTAACTGTAAGTATGTAAAAGCTTCTTTGACTGGCACTGACTTTCATTGAAAAAATTAGATTATTTCTCAGCTTTTGCAGGGTGTGTTTTGCCCCAAGCTAAACAAGAAGGTTTTAGCCCTACTGTGTTCAGCAGGGAAAAGAGAGATACAAACTTGAAAGGCGAATGAGACTGACAGTGTTATCTTTTTGCCTTACTTACTGAATATTAGCTAGCACCAACACCTAAGGAGACCTTGAAATTAGACTCTGAGTAGTAATTAAGAGTGATTGAAGCGTAGCATCAGAAGAGATCTGTGTCACTGCTGAAAGGATTCAGCATTTAGAGTGACCTGACAAGTATTCTGTATGAGCATATTTAGGTAAGAGGAAGAATATCTACTGCAGGAAAAGTGCTGGTGTTAGGCAGAGTTTGTTACCTGATCATGTGCATGTCAGGGGCTTGCTCAGCTGCCTGGATGTAGCAAAAGCTGGAGTTACTCTGCAGCTCCTGTTGAGTACTAACAGCCTTAAACATGGGTGAATTAAGCAGTCCTCAGGTCTTGAGCGCCTTACAGCAGAGGTTCAAAAGGGCAGCAGAAAGTTCTACTGGCTGCATTACCACACAGAAACACTTACACCACACACATGCTATGCACAGGGAAGAACAGAAAGCCTGGAGATAATAATTAAAGGCTAAAACTACATAAATATGAAGCATGTGCAACACATTACTATTGAATGGATTCATGTTTTGCTGGGCAGTAGAAAGCTTGCAGTCTATGGAGGGGTGAGGAAAATAAAGACCCCCCCCCCTCCCCCCCAGTGTTCATTTGTAAACCAGATTGAACCCATTTCAACAAAGAGTAGGAAAAATTTGCCTAATTATGGATGCTAATCTAATGCAATTTGGCCATATTTAACTGAAGTCAGAAGCAGAAAGTTACATGTTGCTTCAAGTTCCAATATCTGGACTAAAGGATCAGTGATTTCTCAGGTACTAAGCTCCTCACATATTTGTCACTTCTTAAAAAGTTTATTGGATTCAACAGCTGAAGAACATTGAAAGATAACTTGAAATCACCATTTCTTGGTGAATCCCCACCCAGGTCTAACAAAACCCAGGAAAGTATCTGGAAACAGGTCAGCCAGGTTTTACCAAATTATCTACATTGTCTTTGATTTACTCAATTTTTTTGTCATTAACATCAAACACAACATTCAGCTCTGCAGCTACAGAGCTCAGTCCTGCTCCACTCTCAATCGATAGGACTCACTGGAAAAGCAGGCTGGTTTAGATCCCAAAGAAGTAAGCTTCCCTTTGATGATAGTCTGGCAAAGGTCCAGAGAGGTTCTGCCAGAATGAGGCCCATATTTAACCTGGATTTACTTGATCTCCTCTACCTAGAACTACAAGCACAGATCTTAGCAGACATAATTCACTGGATAAAATAATGAACTGATTTTTTTTTTTCAATGTTAAATTTCAGTGGGAGGGATGTATTTGGGAGGTCCATACAATTCCACATTTCCAAGCCAGTTTTTCAAAGACCAGAGTTGCCCAAGTCATTTAGCACAAAAACTTGGAAAACTGAATTTGTGACACATCAGATAAAACCGTCTAAAATTCATACTGGTGAGAAAAGAAGCACGAGAAGGAAAGGGCTGAAGCAGTTGGGAAAGCCCTTAAACAAGAGAAGTGATATTTCAGAACTGCAAGGGTGGTTTAAAACAGATTTTAGGTTGCCCCTGCTTGGACTAAGCAGCATATTTTAGGGGTGTTTCATGGTCCAGCTGTCCCCCTCTTCCCAGATGGTGCATGTGGACAATGCTGGACTGAGGTGCCCATCATGGTTTTCCTCCGGCCCACTGAGGAGGACACAAGAGAACCTTTAAATGCCCCACACAGAACAAATCAGGTGCTTGTGGCTGTCAAGGCAAGGGAAAAGGTCCAAATCCATCTGACTTGGTGAGAGGATGGAACAAATTAGACTGAGACCATTAAGGCTGTTTGTTTGAACATTATACTTTAGAGCTTTCTACTGAAGTGATGAAACTTGGGAAAAAAGGACCATGTCACACACACCATTCACCTATTAGTTATTACATATTCTGTCCCCAAGAAGTCCTCTTCAATGACTTATCAGAAAAGGCACATCACAGTGATGCTCACCCCATCTGGCCTGTCACTGCAGAGTACCTGCTTTGCTTGGTGTGTGAGCTAGAGGATTTTGGGGATGGTGACACTTGATTGCAGCAGACAGCCTGTGCAAAACCATCAGAAACAAACCCCTGGCCTTTCTTTCCAGGGCCTCAGACTTTCATCTGTTGAAACATCACATTTGACCTTAGAGATAGATGAAAACTTTAAGATGTCTCACTGGCTCCCAACTACAGCTGATGAACCTGGAAGTTTTGTAGCATGAAACAAGCAAGCTTTTGTAGCTTAATAAACAAGGAATTACACCAAGACAGAACAGGAGAGGAAGAATTGGTTTGGGATTTAGTTCCTTTTGTTCTTGGAAAGCACTACACATAGTTAACTAACAGCATTAATTATCTTTTGCATTAACATAAAGCTGCAATTGAACAACTTAACCAGTAAAGATGAAATGCAGACCTGCCATGTAGTGTGCAAAACAGCAGAGTGGAAAAGTCTTGCACCTTGCAAAGAGTACTACTGGCTATCCCAACTAGATATGCTCTAGTGATACTCAGTTGCACGCATTCACAGAGCTTGTGGGTAAATGGTGTAGGCTAAATTCATGCCAGCGGCTCCAGATATAGATAGAAAATTAAGTTGAAAAGCTTTTTTCTCAATAATTCCACCAAGAGATTTGGAGCAACAAACCAATTACTTTTCCTCAAACTCTGCAGGCCTTTAAAGATGTAATAACTCTCAGTACTTGGACTCCAAAGGGAATAACTCGCTACACAAAGCAGAAAGCTACAGGGCAAAGCCAACACCAAAGACTATTTCAGGTGTTTCTGCTGGAGTGTGCCTCGGGTTCAAAGACCCCCTGGAATTGAGGTGATCTTCAAGGGAGCAGCAGCCTGCCACAGGTCAGAAAACTCCTCAGACTGGGAAAACATATAAAAGATGCTGCAAATTCTTTCTGTCTTCAATTGTGTTGTGGCATAGTCTGGTAGCCATTTGTTCTGGAGAATGCATGTAGAACACACTACTTTCTTGAAAGCCACAGATGGCTTTTTGCTTTCTCCAAATAAATGCCACCACAGCTTGGGGATCAGTTGACACACAGAACTGATCTACTTAAGTCTCAAGTCTGAGACCTACTTCTATTTGGAGGGGGCAGTCATCCAGCTGACAGTGTCAAGGAAACTTTCAGTCAGTATATCCTAAAGGGTCAAAAAAGAAGAAGGGTACTTCCTATATTTCCACCTAATCTCATGCTTCCTAGACCAGATTTAGTAGTGTCTCATGTTCAGAACTGGCAGGACTCTAGACCATGCTATAAACAGAGATGAGGGAGAGGCACGTTCCTGGATACAGAGGCATAAAGTCCTGACCTTCACAGCTGCTGGAGGGACTGGCCAGTGCTGGGAGGTCCCCTCTCAGAAATGATCCCATCACACACCTCTGAGGAAGGGACTCACGTGCCCAGGAGTGTGCTGCCTTCTACCTTCTGTCCTCGGCAGAGAGCCAAGGGGATGGAGCCAGGGGAGTTTGGGAGCACTGGACTCCTGCGTGCCCTGCCCTAGCTCGGTTCCCAGGGGCTGCTTCTCACTCACACAGACATCTCCAAAGCAGGCAGAAGCTCTCCATTATCCACCTCACTGGGAGATACATTCCCCTATGTACATTAACAGGTGTTAAGGAGCAAAGAAAACTCCCAAAACCAGACAGGAACTGCAAAATGTATTTTCCTCTCAGAGAGGGATCTTGGTTTTCATTAATTAATATATCAGAAGAAACCAGTAAAGAAGCATGTCTTGTTATCTAGCTTCTTAGACGGTAGCCTTTGGTTCATTACCCTGAAAAGTCTATCAACTGAATAAAAGTATTTATTCCATATAGAGGAATGATCTACTTTAAAGGAATATGGTATTACCCATGCAGGAATAAATTCAACCATTATTCACAGCTTAAACACACACTAACCCATGTAAGTGAGAGACACAGATATAAAAAGGATTCAAAAAAGTAGGTCCTGGGAAAAAAAGGCAAAAATCTAAGTACCTGTACCCTGGAGCTACCACAGATCTGACTGTACATTAATTACTCATTAGTTTCAAGTTGCACTACAGACTCAGAGCCTTTGCTCTTTAGCCATATTTAAAGGAAGAAACAAAATGAAAGCTAAGCATGGTCAGCCTTGCTTTCGAGGTCAGTAAGAATACTAACATTAGATTTGAAGCTTTCTGTCTAGTTGGGAAAAAAACTTGTTGTACTGATATTTAAAGCACACAGTCACTGAATTAGTTCAGAGCTATGCAGTAGCAGATATCTCCACAGACACTTTAACAGCCCCTTCAGAAATACTATGATTTTAATCTTACAAGCCTGCAAGAACAATATCTATGCTGTGTTCAACCTATATTGTTGACAATAAAATTTTAAAAAAGACACTTTAAATATGCAGTAGCTGTGTCTGAAAACTAAATATATCAGCCATTAATTTTCCCCCCCAAATTACTATAAAGCAACAGTCCACACTAAAGACTAACTGTTTGTAAAATTGGATTTTTAAAGATGAAGCCTTTTTTAAACCAGGGCTGGTCAAAATAAGCATTAGAACAATTCTACAACTGGAAAAAATAAAGCTGCTTAGCTAATTCACCTCACTAAACCAAAAATGGATTTATTCTGTTCACATCAGTGTTTCAGCTATTGGAATTTTAAAGAGTGGGTATATTACATTAAACCCCACAAAATGTAAAGATGTGGAGAAGCAGGGCCATAGGTAATGGGATATTGATCCTCCCACCTCAAGGTGAGAGCACACACAGGGGGAAGCTGGGCCTGACCATGGCCATCACCAGACACAAACTGGGCTCTGGCCCCAAAGCAAGAGTCCTGAGCTGCAGGGGACAGCTCCTCCTGCACGGGTAGCACGCGGGACTGAGGACAAATGCCCATCTCATGGCAACTTATTTCCCCAACAAGGTCAAGGCAGGGAGAGCTCTCTGATCCCATCCCCGTCTACCTCTGCTGCTCTCCATGACACAGGTGCAGAGCCCTGGCTGTGCAGGGGACACCACAAATGCTCAGCAGAGCTGCTCCAACTGCACTCAGGCTACCACCTCTTAGTAGGGGAAAACAACCTTTTTGAACTTGAAATTTCAAAGAAAATTGTTTTCCAACCAGCCAGCTTACAACTTCCTTAGCCGAGCACAGTTGTGCCCCCAGTCTTAGTTCAAAACCTGACTTCCCACAGGCTCCACCAGAGCCACCCTCCCTTCCCTTTGCTGTGCTGGTGAGAAACCACATCAGCTGCTAAGTGGCTTAATGCAAACTGATGTGGCAGTTTCAATTCAATTGCCACTGCACAAGTAATGCTGTAGCAAAAGTCACCACGGTGATTGGCGTCAGCAAGAAGCCTTATTGTCACCCTTCACACAGTGCCATCAGGGGCAGGGCCCTGTTGTTGTCACCCTTCACACAGTGCCATCAGGGGCAGGGCCCTGTTGTTGTCACCCTTCACACAGTGCCATCAGGGGCACAGGCCCTGTTAGTGCCACCCTTCACACAGTGCCACCCTTCACACAGTGCCATTGAGGGCCCTGTTATTGTCACCCCTCATGCAGTGCCATTGAGGGGCACTGGCCCTGTTATCATCACCCCTCATGCAGTGCCATTGAGGGGCACTGGCCCTGTTATTGTCACCCCTCATGCAGTGCCATTGAGGGGCACTGGCCCTGTTATCATCACCCCTCATGCAGTGCCATTGAGGGGCACTGGCCCTGTTATTGTCACCCCTCATGCAGTGCCATTGAGGGGCACTGGCCCTGTTATCATCACCCCTCATGCAGTGCCATTGAGGGGCACGGGCCCTGTTATCATCACCCCTCATGCAGTGCCACTGAAGGGCACTGGCCCTGTTATCATCACCCCTCATGCAGTGCCATTGAGGGGCACTGGCCCTGTTATCATCACCCCTCATGCAGTGCCACTGAAGGGCACTGGCCCTGTTATCATCACCCCTCATGCAGTGCCATTGAGGGGCACTGGCCCTGTTATCATCACCCCTCATGCAGTGCCACTGAAGGGCACTGGCCCTGTTATCATCACCCCTCATGCAGTGCCATTGAGGGGCACTGGCCCTGTTATCATCACCCCTCATGCAGTGCCATTGAGGGGCACTGGCCCTGTTATCATCACCCCTCATGCAGTGCCACTGAAGGGCACTGGCCCTGTTATCATCACCCCTCATGCAGTGCCATTGAGGGGCACTGGCCCTGTTATCATCACCCCTCATGCAGTGCCATTGAGGGGCACTGGCCCTGTTATCATCACCCCTCATGCAGTGCCACTGAAGGGCACTGGCCCTGTTATCATCACCCCTCATGCAGTGCCATTGAGGGGCACTGGCCCTGTTATCATCACCCCTCATGCAGTGCCATTGAGGGGCACGGGCCTTGCTGCTTCTGAGCACTCCAGAGCTGATGTGCAGCTCCATCACAGCCTGTCACAGCAGCACACACTGTCCCCAGCAGAGGTGGCAGGGAGTACTTCAGGACAGCGAGCCTGCTCCCTCTCCCACCTGCTAAAACTTCAGACAGCTCCCTACACTCTGACTGATATGGAAGTCTGAGATTTGAGTCTCTGGAAGTATTTCAGAGAAAGGAGCTGTACCAGGTTATCCATGCTCCAGGGGACTGGGGGTGAGGCCCAGTTTCTTTTTTTTTTTTTTCTTTTTAAATCATTAACATGGTAAGGATGGCACACAACACTGTGGTTCACTGGTACATAGGCATCTGTGGTTGCTTCCTGTGTTATAACTCATTCGCTGGCTCTCAACTAATTACAGTTTGTAAACTCTGTGAGATTAGGCAGCAATAACCAGCAGCTGCACAACTAGGCCATGAACCTGTGTCCCACAAACCAGGCAGGCAGGTGAGTCAGGAGCAGCACATCCCACCCCAGGCGGCAGCAGCCGCCTCCAGGAGGGAGCTCAGAGCCCCCCAGTCCTCTTCTGCCCCTCTTCCTTCAGGCATGCTACTCCCTGTTGTATCCAGTCTAATTTTAAGTCACTGGAGTGACTGCACATCTACTAGCTCTCCAGGGAGCTTATTAAAGAGTTTGGAAGAGCTGCATTTGGGAAGTTTGCCTTTACTCAGTTTTATCTCATTGTTCCTGGAGTCTTTCAGATCATCTACACATAGCTCACTTCCCTCTTAATTTTAGCATTTAGGCACTTAGCAGTATTGCCAGTAAGCTATTCACTGCATCAGAGACACCTCTGGAGAATCCATACCTGGGAGCAGCTGCTTTGTACCCTTCATGCCAGCAGAACAGCCCTGTAGCCTGCCCACACCTCTGCCAGCACCCAGGCTCTACTCAGTTCTTACCACCCTTTTATCACTGGGAATTCATCACTGCCCACACCTGGGCAGCATGGGGAGCTGCCCTTAGCCCAGAGTTCTGGGAACATACCACCTAGCTGCTGCCCTTTGCACATTTCTAAACTCAAGACAAGGGGCTCATGCTTTCCCTTTCTAAAAAAACAAAAATGGCATTTCCCATGCTCTCTGCTAGTGAGAATACCAAGGTGCCTGTTGATGTCCCTCAAAACTCCCACACCTTTCCCCAGCCCCTGCCCAATGGCTCTCACCTGTATCCCCAGGAAGCTCAGCAGTGTACTCTTGTCCCAGCCCCCCGACTTTTACTGCTTCTACATTTCTACTATTGCTTGCATAAACATGGAATAATTTTGCTTTCAGTCCTGAATTTGTGTTTCTCCAGGTTAAATTTTTTTACCCCAGCCCATAATTTCCTCTGTTATTTCTGTCTTCAGTGATGTTTGCAATAGCTACTAATGTACTGTCATTTGCAAATGCAATTAGTGTGTTTAGTTCTTCTTTCTTTAGCTCATTAATAAAGATGTTAAATAAAAATATGCCTTCCTCTGCTAACAACATCCTTGAAATAGTTAGGAAGATGGGATCCAAAGGTAATAAAGAACTCTATTATTGGACAAGACTCTTCCTTGCATCTTTCAGCATTTGCTATGCTCATTATGGGCAATTAAAACATAAAACAACTTGTTCACTTCACACCCAAAATGGTTCTCCTCCCTGTTCTTTGTTTGGATGTATAGAATACATAGATAAAGAGCAAGACCAGGCATCAGCTGTAGCCTGTTATAGCAGAAGCAGCAAAGTTTTCTCTGGTTTAGATGCAGAAGAGTGAAGTATAGCCATTTGTTAACCTTTTTATGTACACGATCATTGTTTCCAACAAAGGATGGGAGCATGAGTGCTTTTAAAACCTTACTTACTGTGATTACGGTAGCTGTGTCCTGGTACAACAGCTTGTACATTTATTACACAACCATAATTCAGCATATTGGCTGTATCCACTAATGCATCCAGCATTTCCCATGACTCGCTAGCCATCCTTGTTCCTTTGATTTTTGACAGGTCTGGGAACACTCAGCAGTTCATGGCACTGGCTCACTGTTGGGACAAAAGGCTGTGCACTTCTTTTCACCTTCAGGAAAATGTGCTGAAATTAACTCATGGCTCTAGTGAGTTGAAGTGAAATGCAATAACACCAGTTCACCTTAGTTTTCTATCTGCTGAAGAGACAGCAAAGAAAAAACAGATGTTTATGGAAACAACAATGACAAACCACAAAAACAAACAAAAACCCCCACCAAAAACAAAACACCAAGAAGAGAAACAGGCCTAAGAATACTCATGGGCTAGTTTATCAAATTAATCTCATTTCTTCATCTCATGCTCAGCCATTTAAACAAAATTTAAATAATACAGTCATTGAAAGGAGAGCTTTATTTCTGAGGGCCTTCTGGCATTAAGGTGTGGGGAAACAGAAGTTGTCATTTTCTTTGTAATGTATGAAGGAAGACTTAAGATCACTGGATGCACATTTGGGTAATCATAAATTAATTGTAATGTAAACTTTCACAACATCTTCAGAGCATGTTGAGATTTTGTTTGATTTTGAATTGCTCCAAAATGACATCTAATTATATACTAGTGATTAACACATTGGTTGCTACTAAGAAATAGCAACCAAGCAAACATTACAATTCAATATTTAAATTTACTGTAGCTTGGGTTTGTTGGATAGTTTGCCTATTTTTTTAATGCGCAGAAGAAACATGGTGCTAAATTCAAATACTTAGACAGATGCTGAGGCTGTTTTTTCTCATTTGTGAAAATTAGGGATTACATCACTACAGGTAGACAAATAAAGATGATCTTGATGGATCCTTTTCTCTTCTTTCTACCTTTTTCTTCTCCTTCCTTTGTGCCCCCCTCCTGGGACCCAGCTGAGTATGGGACCTGCCCTGCAGGAGCGGGGCTGGCTCTGCTGTTGGAGCCTCAAGCTCCCTCTGGGGCACAAGGCAGGAGCTGGATGTTCAGCACTGTTCCTGGGCTATTGTGCCGTGGTTCAGCACTGATCCTGCCCAGGGCAGGGGACATGTAGGAGCACACAGGCAGTCCCACCTGGGCCAGCTCAACCTTCCCTTCACCTGCAGAAGCCCCATCCTGAGTCTCTCTCTCCATTCCTGGCAGTTCACCATTTCCCCAGAAAGACTTCTCTCCTTTGACCTGAAGCTTTCTCTGAAAGCAGCGCTGGGTCTTTGGCACTTGAGTGGTTCATCAGTTCTTCATTTCATTTTTCCACCCTTTGTGGTTTGGATGAAATTATTCAACCAAATAAGACAAATTAGTAGAGTTATATGTACTGTATTCTTTTTATTTTTTTTAATAAAATGGAAAGTGTGCGTGTGCTCCTTGGCTGCAGCCTAAAGCTGGCTGATGCCTACCTGGTCTGAGAGACTGCTGGAGGTGAGATCATGGTCAGCATACAAGACTAAAGTATATGCATGCATGTAGCATTTACTCTGTTATCTCTCATTTAGTGCAGTACTTCTTTGAAATAAAAGTTTCTGAAGCATTGTAGTAAAACTATTTTCAGTATTAACTGTAAATAAAGATTTAATGAGGACTGATTTTCATCTCTGAGTCAAATGCTGTCCCACATTACCTCACTTTTCCATTCTCGCTGGACTGAGAATCACTGCCCCCCAGCCCTAGTGCTTTTGATGTTAGCTGGAGATTAGCAGTGGTCTGAAATGGAAGAAATGGGGGCTGGGTGTTCTGTGGAGACACTGTTCTCCAATTTGGGTTAAGTGAACAGCCTCACGTTTCCTTACACTGACTGTGTTTGGACAATTGCTGTCACATCTGGAGTGCCACAGGCTGTGTGACAGTGCTGGGTGGCACTGGCCAGCATGGGCAACACATCACCTGCCCAAGCACTGAATCACTGAACCACAGAATCACAGAATCACCTAGATGGCAAAAGACCTTGGAGATCATCAAGCAGTACTAGTTTCACCAAGGCAAGACACACCTTTAGGTGTCCTTCCATCCAATAGGAATCCAAAGCACTGGACAGTCTTTCCAACTTGCCTTCCCACTTCTGTCAAACAGAAATATTGACAGGATATTTTTTTTTTTTTTTGCATTAGTTTAAGCATTTATGATTTAATTTCAAGTGCATGAAGTTGCTCAACTGACTCTTGCTCAGGTGGAGATTACTGAAGTCCTTGCAGTACACTGAACATGGCCATGAGGCTTGTGAGAAGGTGACAGAGTTTCCTCTAAAGCAAATGCCACTGACCACCAAGAAGAAACTCAGGTCATGGCTCTACTCCTTCTGAACATCAGAAATGTTTTGGCATAACACCCAGGAAGGAGTAAGTGTTAAAGAATCAACACATTTAATACTACATCAAGGTGTTTCCCCTATAAATCAATAGCATTTGGAGGCTTTAGCTCACTGGAAGAACGGGTTGGATCAATGGCCTAGGAAAAAACAAGTCTTTCAAGTGTTTCAAAACTAATTGAAAATGAACCTCTTCCTTACTGTACAGACAAGCTGGGTTTGGTGATGCCAGGACCACCAGTACAGCTTGAGAGGGAACACCCAGATGGCAATTTCTGGAGAGGCAGGAACACATGCTCCACAGGGAAAATACACTGTGCTTCAGAAAAGCAATGCAAACACTGAACACTAGTATCTTTGGAGATATCCTTACTTTTCATGGACATTTCTTCATGGAAAATTGTGAGTTGCCTTCCTCTGGAGCAGCCCCCCACTGAATGCTGCTCCCATGGCACTGGGGATTGGCATAAAACCAGCAGCACAGCCAGTACATGCACAAATCAGGAGAGTGGTTCCCTAGAGAAGGATGTGCCACAGTCACAGATATTCTGTGAGAGACTTTTCACAAAAGAGAGATTTTCTCTGTTGGGATTAAGAGCTCCATTTTTCTTTATTACTCCACGTGTGTTTGACTCATTCGTGCATCATTCTTTCAAACAGAAAACAAGTGAGAAAACCATCCCCCAAAAATAAAATCTTAAAAATATTAAGCAATACACAGCCTAAAGAGAAATCAGATATTCCATGTTGCGATTTCTCACACAACTGAAGAACTAGTTCTCTCCACAAATTCTCTTTCAAATAGAAGCTGGTTTTTACCTCTAACTTCAATAAGAATACACCTGATTCACCATAAAATTATTTAAACTTTACACAGCCAAAATTTCAGGAGCTTAAGGGATTCATCACATCCCATGTCTCAGATTTTCAACCCCTTAGTCCATATTTAGAGGTTCCTCAGTAATTCACTCATGTTCAGAAATGCTGTGTATCCACTACTAAACTTTTCTATGGTGTGGAAAAGCAGACATTTCAGTACACTTATTTTGGAGTTAAGAGGTTAAACAAAGTTCCTATTATAAGAAAAACGGCAGGATGTATATGTTTGTGTATATACACACAAACTCATTACATATACGTAAACATGATTTTCAGTTTCAGTCCTATAAAATTTAAAACATTTCAGTTTTCATTCATAATCCCATGTTCAGCACCTTTTATAAAGATTGAATTTTCCTTCAACCTCATCTATTGAGATGTAACTTACCTGATACTACTGTCTTCACACGAGGAAAAGCTTGAGGTGTGTGTCTGTACAAATAATTGATGTGCAATAAATAGATAAAACTCTTGTTTCTAGCCTTCATGTTGTGAGAAGCAAGTAAGGTTTACTGACTGGAGATTTTCTGGCTTTCTTTGCAGTATCAGTAAATGAACATTCTCAGGTGCATCTGTTGCACAATACAGGCCTAGTATTGTTTGAAATCATCAAAATTCTAGGAAAAGCATAAATAATTGACCCTAAAGAGAGGAGTGTTCGGACTCATGATAAAAAAAAAAAAATCAGTCTTACAAATCCTGTGGGCAGATTTCCCCCTGGGGTGATGAAATGGATGGCTTTTGATTTACACCACCAGCGGAGAGCCCTTCAGCTTCTGAGTGCATCGAGTTGGGCTTCTCTGCCTGCACTCAGCATCCTTCCACGTGGCTTTGTGGATCAGTAATATAAATACTACTCATAAACAAAGAAAAACACAGACCGACAGAGAATGTGATGAGCAATTTATACCTGTGCACAATTTTCCCCTCTGTTTGTGCCACTGAAATTCATGATCTTTTATCTTTAGCCTTCAGTTTGCCTTCCCAGTCCTCTTGGTTGCAAGCAATGCTGTAAAACCCTAAAAATATTAAGAAAATTACATCTGCTACATCTCGCTTTAAATATAGTGTTCAGTCTTCGTAAGTGTTACTTTGTACAATAAATGAATAGCTTGCCCACCAGGTATAGGACATTTTGTTGCTTACCATGTCTGTCTCTGTACTACATGTAGTACAGGGGCATAAATAACAGTGTGTTATATAAATAATTACATATATGAAGAGCTGTAAAACACCAAAGATATATTTGTTCTTTTACTTATGAGAACGTTTTAAAAATGATTGCTTTGTTCACTGCGTGGTTTTTATGTGTTGAATGTGGTGCACGCAGAGAACATTTTCCAAAGTTGTTTTTTTTTCCCTTTCCTTCAGGTCACACTAGCGTTATAGTTAGCAAATTGATAAGGTTCCACTGTTAAGCTTTATTACTTGTGACATGAGCCTATGACACTTTATAAAAAGAAGTAATCCAGAACAATCTCTAGGTAATTAACACCTAGATAAACAAACATAAATTTCTATATTGCATTTATTTGGACTACCACTCAAATACGCGTGAACCATGCTTTTTTAATTAAAAGATAAATCTATGTGACACTTAGCCTCAAACTTAATTATTCAGCATAGTATAATAAAAAATAGAGCCCATTAAATGTGTCTTGCTCTGTATTTCTGTATTAACAGCAAAACAGTTCACTCTGGGATCATTTAAATTTTCTTCTTCCTCTTTTCCTGTGATTTCCCTATTCACCGAGAACCTTTGGTTAAAAAAAAAACATACCTCAACAAAAAGCCCCCAAACAATACCCTGAACAGCACCAACAGGTGAGGAGCCACAGAACTTCTCACAGCCCCTAAAAACACTGAAGTTGGGTGACATTTCTAATACAACATTACACCACAGCTTTAATCTCCCTCCTTCCCTTCCCCGGGCTTCCCGATGGAAGCATACTGTGGTGGATCATGCCAAGCAGTGATATCCAGAAATGGAAATCACAATAGTTAGCAATAATTTCACTGGGAACATGCTTACAATACACAAGGTGAGGTTTTTATAATATACTGTTACAATACAGATGTTAAACAGAGAGGGGAAATATTCAATTCCCAAATTACAATAGGCAGTGGGCTTCAAGTCCTTATAAAAGTTTCAACAAGAAATGTTATCTTAGAGCTGGGAGCTGATGTTAGGTGGGAAGACTCAGGACAGCCAGCATCTGTGTGATGGCTGCCCATCTGCTGTGGGAAACAAAACCCCACAGACTTCAGTGAGACAGCCCCTTCCTCTTTCAGACCTTCCTCTCACCTGCCTTCACAGGTGATGCAACCCCACACTTGTTACACGGCCACTGGTGGTCATTTTTAGATTTCCTGGAGGACTGTATGTCCAGTGTAATGCACTGTTCCCAGCAGAAATCCAGGAGCATAAAGGACACTGTAAGAATTTCCATGGAATGCAATGAGTTGGTCATTGCTCCTTAATCAGGTTTTCACATTTTCCTTTACTGTCTACTGAAGGCAGGAAAATCTTTGGGAAACGCCTCACAACATTCTGTCCCCAGACAGTTATTTTTCCCTGGATCCAGGGCACAGCAATTACCTGAAAGGACAATGATCCTGTAGTGAGGCAGAGTTCAGCTCTGAGCCTGGAGCTCATCCCTCCTCAAGACACATTTTTACATTCTGCCATTTTGTGCCTAGGAAGGGTTGATCCCCCCAAGAGAGGGTGTGACACACAAAAAATTTCATTAACTCCTTGGATTTTGATTAAAATTTGATGCATTGCAGTGCAGATTTTATTCTCTGTGGATGAAGAGATCTGTGGCATTTGACCACAGACCAGGGAATTTGGCAGCAGCTCCATAAATCCCCTGGGCTGCAGAGACTTTCCACCAATTCACCAGTAACAGCAACTCCTCACTGTGAGTTTCAGCCTGTGAATAACCACATTTCTATGATTCTGTGCTGTAATTCTTGACCCTTCCAACAATTTTTGTACCTTTTCCTTTCAGAGAATGCAAGCTAAAATGTAACTTTACTATTGTGGGTATGACTGGCTTAATTTAATATTAAATTTTCTGTTTTCTAAACGTGTTTGCTTTCTCAGGTTTTCTTGGAGTAAGGGCACTCCAAGAAATTGCTCTCTCCTCCCCATACTTGCTGCAGTTTCTGAGATTTGGTGCATCTCTTCTTTTGATGTTAATCATCCTTACTTTTCTGAGTGAAAAATCCTTTAATTTATTTGCTTTCAAATGTGCAGATAAAACCTTAAAGGGAAGAATAAAGATTCACCCAGGAGAATAGGAGCATTCTTGCTCTTGTACATTCTTTGAAGTGTGAGCAGCTTTCTTAACATGCACCATAACAATAAACCTCACAATTTTCTAAAGCCAAATATATGATCTATACAAACAATCTTTTTTAATGTGAAAACATAACTTTATACATCATAGTGTATGATACACACTTCAAACACTTTCAAATCAAAGCTTGATAGACCCCAAGACTTTTTCTATAGTACATAAGTAGTAGTATATAAAACAATTATTACTACATGCTAAAACAGATTTCCACAGTCTTTTAATTAAGCACAATATATATAATATATATCTGTATATACTGTATATAGATTTGTTCAGATTAATAAGTGGACTGAGCACACACACCCAGCATAATACACTCCAGTAACTGCCTAACAACTGTGAATTTACTGGCATTATTTTTTTTCTTTTTAAATCTGACAAAGCTGAAGAAAATAATGTTTTAACTGTTCCTAATAAACATAAGCAAGTAGGAAAACTTTTTTTTCAGAGGTAGAGGTTTTATTGCGTAAAACACTGGATAAAACTGTACTGCTTCAAAGACATTTTTATTCTAACAGCAGAAAGAAAACAGTCATTGCTGAAAAAACAACTTTTAATACTTCTATACCAGAATAAAGTTCTGTCAACTGATGTATTATAATAATAAATAATGACCAAGAATAAACTTTAAATACAAAGTTTTCTAATTGTTACAAGCATAGCAACAAAATCCTCTACTCTATTGATCTCAGATTTCCTCCAAGATAGAAATTTTTCTTTGTGTAGGAATGTAGACAGTATTATGACCAGTATCACAGACTACAGAAGTTACAGAGAAAAAACTTGACATGTTTAGATATGAGAAGCATGATGATATTCAGAAACTGACAATGCATCACTGCTGCTGTCACTTGTTTGTATTACAAGTTACAAATGTTCTGGAAAAAAGGGCTATGTCAGAGGGGAGGATAGGGACAGTAGCACCCGACCAAATGGAATCAACACACACATCACAAGGAGCGGGAGATGTTTCCAGTGTCACAAACAGAATTATTGCCTGTCGTATCTGAAAATGCTCAGAAGACACAAAAGAATACTGAAAGAGCTCAAAAAGTGCAAGAAATGGAATGTGGGGGGTGGTTTTGTTTTTTTTTTTCTCTCTTTTTTTCTTTTTTTTTTTTTTTTTTGCTAAGATACCGAAGGCGGCGCAAACACACAAAGCAAGCGACTGACACAGTCACCAAACACAGTAGTGCAGTTAAAATCCTAAAGCTTACTACAGTCAGAAAGGTTCAATAACATTTCAATCCTTTATCTAGGATCATAGAAACAGTTGCATTAAGTTTATCAACTCGATTTAAGTAAGGCAGTGAGAACTATACTAGAAAAACAAGAAAAGCAGCTTGCTCTGTGCCAGATGGGTCCAAGTTACACAGTGACCTCATTTAAACTGAAACTTCAGTTGGATGACATCCTTTCCGACAGCATATGCAAACCGTATTCCTTATTAGCCTGAGATTTTTTTTCCAGTCTCAGGGTAGCGCTAAGAATTTTATTTACATTGATTGCAGTTTAGTATTTTTTGTAAACTGCTTTAGGCAGAGCTGAAGTTTTAAGGCCCTGGGGTTTTACTCTGTGCTCCCAGCCTGCAAAGAAATATTGACCTTTTTTTTTAACGTTTTTCATTTTTTTTTTTAGTCTGGATGATTTTGCTTTAGAAGAAGTTAATACTTCTCTACCATCACGATAAACAGCACCAATTTTGCTTCTATCAAAGGAAGTACATTAGAAGGATAAAATTTTATGCCATTCAGAGAATTTCAGAATAAACCTTTAGTTATTTTTCTTACAATTTTATGTGGTTTGTTATAGTCTCTCAAAAGCTTCCTATGTGGCAAAGACCTTACTAAATTTGGAGCATCCAATGAGTAAAAAAGCTAAAATCTGCAAAAATATAGAACACATTTGTTTTACAAAACCGAAGAAATATAATCTAAAACACTTTTTTTTTATTAGAGACAAAGAGCAGAAAGTTTGGATTAATATTTTAGATCAAGCTACTTTATAAGGGCTTGCTCCAGAAGAAACTTCTGCACTGTGTCTGTAACACTTACAAAAACTAATACATGAAAATTAATCATGACCAGGGAATCCTTCAATCAAGTGTAAAAAAAAAAAAAAAAAGGGAATTGAAAGGAAGTTTGAATAAAAAAACAACCCAGTAAGACAAGTAAAGAACAAAAAAAAAAAAAATTCAACATCTTATGTAATAAAATTCTGTTTCTTACCAGCACCTTCTATAGATAAGGCTGACTAGTTTCACTAAACAATATTTCTATATATTGTACTACATTTACAGCAACTCCTTCAACAAGAAAAAAAAAAAAAGAATAAAAACGTTTCCCTCAATACTGCAAGATGATTACAAAAAAATGGAATTACATTTCAAATCTGCAATCACACATTGGGCTGCAGATATTTTTTTTTCTAACCATTGATTCATTTGGCTGTATAATAAAAAAAAAAAGAAAAAAAAAAGGAAAAGAAAATGTAATATCATAATACTTTTCAAAATAGGTCAGTACTGACCCCAGCTTATGGGCCGTCTAAGGTTTCTCCTACACTGCAGTTGCAACACCACTTGAATTGATTTTCTCTGCAATGACAGCTCCAGTCAGACTGGCACCATGGCAGTCTACCAAGACATCTCATTACTATGCTAGGCAAATGACAGCAGCTGGTGTCATATTATAAAGGTGTTTTCAACAATGAAAACACAGCCCCTCAATCTTCAAGGCAACACTAAATCGTTTAGAGGGTATCATTTTTCTGCTAAGAGCATTATTTTTGGACAAAGACCACTTTTAAGTTTGAAACTGCCCTGCTTTTGAAATAACTAACGACCTTCCAACATTTTTAAATCACTTTATTATCCCACCTACATTGTTTGGAAGTACTAGTTGCCAGGTAACTGTTTAGCAGCCATTTTCAAGGGCTGGAAAATTATTTTGCATGTGTAATATATATATTTACACACACACACATACGGAATGCGTGTATTTTGTGTGCGTGTGTGTATGTAGATATATATTCAATGTGGGTATGACTAGATATCTCTGTGTCTGTAAATATACATATACATGTACACGTGTGCGTACATGTACATCTATATATTTGAATGTTTTCAGCATTCTGGACCCCTCTGGGAATTTGCACGCCATCCCTTTCCTCGGAAGGGGTTTAAGCCAGCCCTCACCAAGCTCGTGTTCAAAGCCAGGGTTAAAGCTACTGCAGAGCAGGGCTGGGCCTGCTGGGCATCACTCCTGGGCCTTGGTGCCCTCCTCGGCCAGCTCTGCAGAGCTCCCCGCCTTGGCAGCCGCCGGCTCCTCCGAATTCCCGGCAGCTTCGGAGTCCACTCTGGAGCGCTTGAACCTGCGGTCGGGGTACTGGCTGTTGTCGAAAGGCATGCGATGGACACAGAGCACGTGGGTCTTCAGATTTCCCTTCTGAGAGGCACTGTAGGGGCAGTATCTGCACTGGAAAGGCCGGTGACCTGCGTGACAGACGACAGCCCAGTTAGTTTTTGTTTTAACCCATGGACATTGCACAGCCTGGATAAACTCTGGAACCCCTCTCCTACTGGGAGGGGACATTTCTCAATGGCCTCTGAGAGAATGAGAAATCAGTGCTCTTCCTCAATAAACTGCATTTTAAAAATTCTCTGCTTAGGATTTCCAGAGCAGTGCAGCTAATCCATCTCCCTTCTCAGCCCCAGCTGTAAATCCTTCAGCCCACGATCCAAACTCTTGTAAATACAGCATGTACGAAACTGTCTTCTTTTACATTTGTTAATTATCTTTTTTATTGAAGTGCAATTCAGGGATGACAATGTGCAGACCCTTAGTCTAATAAACACACTTTGTCTTTGGGTGGGTTTCTGGGTAAAGAATTGTATGTTTTATTTCAATCGCACAGATTGCTTTTTAATGGAAAGAAATAATGGACTGAGATAGCCAAGGCCTCAAACCTGCAAACATTTACTCCAGTGAGATTACTCCTTTGAGTAAAGATGCTCAAGCATGTAAGTGTTTGCTGGACCAGGGCCCAAGGTTATCATCAGCTTTAAAATAAAATGTCCAAGACAGATTAGAAAAGGAATGTTAATGCACAAAATCTGATAGATGCACTACTTGTGGATAAAACAGCAATCGACCGTCTAACAAAGGCATGAATGAAAGACATCACTTCTCAGTAGGGCTTATCAATATGCTCTCCTATATTTTTCAGATTATTGTGACTTCAAATCTCCATGCTGTATCTGGTTTTGGAGGTTATGTTTCAACAATCACATTTCAACCTATGCTGGGAAGTTGTTGATGTGTTTTACTGGAACTTTATGAGCTTTGTCTCTCAAATTAACTTAGACCAGGACCATCTGAGGTCAAATGCACTTAGCTTGCTTTAATTTGCTCAAATAAATGAATAAATAAATGTGCCAGACCATCTACATAAAGCCAGGATAAGTGAAAAACAATACCCTATCTCCACATTTGAAGAGCACATTTTCCCTTGCTGCTGTGGTACTACTTAGCAGGCACAAAGCAGATGCTGGGGCAGCAGAGGAGGAGAATTATGCTTCCAGCTATGGGGAAGGGGCTGGACCCTCTCCCCTGGGTTTTAGGTGGGAATTTACCAGCTAAACAAATAGACACCTGTTGGTCTGATGCTACCTGGACTGGAGTGGAAATGCTGCAGAGATGGGAGCACAGGAACACAGGATGCTGGGACAGGAGCACGAGCATCTCTGTAGCCGAGCGAATTAATTTGAACCAGCATTAGTGCCCTGAGCTGCTCAAACAACTTGCCATTTTTACTGGAATGTCAACACCCCCATGTGAAGGCTGAGTCCCCCAAAACATGCTGCTTGTTACCCAGGGGTAGCAAGTTTGGTGTCCTAAGCCCTTGCCCCAGGAATGCAGCTTTGTTTCCTTCCTCAAGGATGGAAAGATCCCCGTCACCCTTTGTTTTCATAAGCTGAGGACTGCCAGAAGTGTGACCACCCCCCAAGCCCTCCAACATGCATGTTTATGCACATTATGCCTGCAGCACAGGAAGGACGTGGAGCTGTTGGAGCGAATCCTGAGGAGACAACAAGAGGATCAGAAGGATGGAGAACCTTTCCTTACAGGAACTGGGATGGTTCAGCCTGGAAAAGAGAAGGCTCGGCTCACTTAATTGTGGCCTTTCAGTACCTGTAGGGGCTGACAAGGAAGATGGATAGGGATTATTTACAAGGGCCTAGAGTGACAGGACAAGAGGGAATGGCTTCAGACTGACAGACAGTGGGTTTAGGTTGGATATGAGGAAAAAAGTCTTCCCTATGAGGGTGGTGAGGCCCTAGCACAGGTTGCACAAGAGAAGCTCTGGCTGCCCCATCCCTGGAAGTGTCCAAGGACAGGTTGGACAGGGCTTGGAGCAACCTGGGATAGTGGAAGGTGTCCCTGCCCACAGCAGGAGGGTTGGAATGAAATTATTTTGTTTCCCTTTCCCACCCAAGCCACTCCATGATGCTATGATCTCACTAACTGGCTATTAATGCTTTAGCCACAAGCAGATCTTAATAAACAGCCATCCTGATTCTTTCCTGCAAAGAACAAATTCTAAGCAAGGAATGCACAAAGCATGGCTGGAGCTAACCAGCTCACATGCACCAGACTAAAAGCAAACTCTTTCTGCCCACCACTGAACCAAGTTCAAACCCGTGTTCAAAATTCCATGCAGAGAATGTAATTTATTAATTCAACGCACTTTAATAAATCAGACAATATAAAGTGCACCTACACGGATTCAGTTCTGCATTGCTTCCCCCACGACTTACTTTTTCAGGCCATCAAAATTTCACATCACTGCCTTGTGAAAAGTAAGTACACAATAAGTTAATTTGTATTGTCACTATGCAGTACAACTGTGGTAAAGAGCACATTCATTTTTAATCCGATATGAATAATATATAAATATGTATACAGAGTGAGGGTCATAGGAAAGCAAGCGGTACATTGTTTACAGCAGAAGTAGTACAAAAAGTAGAGATTATTCTTGCTTGCAAAGATAACAATATCTGCAATTTGCTTGTTACTAAGGGGTGAAGGAAAATTCCCATTTCTTTTAGGTATCCCTATTCATTAATTTTAGCTCCAAAACTTGTTGTGGGCAGCAGGCTCTTAAAATAACCCTTCCCAGATAAGATGGCAATAAATTTATAATGTTTTATCTAGCACTGGTTGGTAGGTCCTTTCTTAGCAAGCTATAGTTCATATGTATTTTACCCACTGTATATCTCCCAATAAAATTATATGAAAGCCATTCAAAAGAAAAAAAAAAAAAGAAAAAAAAAAAGAAAAAAAGAAGAAAGTAATATTCATGGTAGTTCAGGAGATAATGTGATATGCATTGCAGTCGCAGTAAAAAGAATTAGACTGAAAGTGGGTGAACTAGGTGGGCAAATTATGGTGTGCATCTTTTCCTCAAAAAATTGAGGATAGAGGACAATGTATTATTTGCAGCTGAAATAATCCTGTTGTGGAGCTATGTTCTATGAAGTCTGTGACTGAGCATGTGGAAAGATTTTGCAGTCCTCTGGATGGAAGTTTACAGTCTTAGGAATGGAACAGCAGAAAATAATACTCAAAATTAACTAAAATGTCAACAATGATGGCTGGACTCAAAGAACACTTTTAGCATATATGGTTTTCCCCAGGAGGGGTGATCATTTCCAGCACCTGCTGGAGTCTCTTCTCTTAAAGTGATTTAAACCTCCCAGCATCAGGCCTAGGAAGGGTGGCAGTGCTGAGGTGACCCAGGCTCATCATCTTCTCTAGTTTTGACTGAATTTTAGGGAAAACAAGGAGCCTGGATAAGAGACACCTCCTGGCCAGGATGGAGAAGTTTTCTGCAGGCCCATATTATGAAAAATCCCTCAGTGTTTGAAACTATTCCACCTTTTTAAAAATATATGCTGTTTCATTAATTTAGGCTTTGAGGGAGGGAAAAAAAGAGTAAAGTTTGTTTTCTTTCAAGTTTGTGATGTGATATGTTGCTTTGTGACACTTCATGTCAGGCTGCATCAGTCACATTGCGTTAGGTTTCATAACATGGCATGACTGATGCAACCCAACATGGTGCATCAGCTGAACAGTCAGAAACTGTAGGTTTTGAGAAAGACATGGATCTCAATCTGGAGTTTAGGGCCACTTAAATGAAAGTTTATCTCAAGTAAGGGCCTTGGGTTTAAACAAAGCCATTGCCCAAGAGTTGTTTAAGATTCAAGTACATGTCAAACCGTATTTTGCTTTGTCTGATCTTTAAAACTCAAAATGTATTATTGGAACACATAAAAAGTCAATGTCAATGAAGTGGCACTGGGTTACTCACTGTAATCCAAACACTGCTAATAGTTACTAATTTATTAACTTTGATATGGATCCATTATTTAAGATTAGCACAAAGGAATACACAAACGAGAGAGAGAAAGAGTGATGAATACTAAAGTCTTTTTCATTAAAAAAATCATTTACATGGTCAAGCTGCATTAATTCTCCACTTCTAAAAAATATTTGATCGGCATCCAAATTCTATAAAATTTCCACAAAGCAACATCTTATTTTTGTGGTATTACAGGCACATATGTAGGGGTTTGCACTAAAACGTAAAAATGGGCATTGAACTAGTCACATGAATAAGATCAGGAATTTATTCCAGATTGTTAAAAGTGTACTAATCACAGAAAAATCATGGCTTTCTCCCAAAGCAGCAAGAAAATGGTAATTTGAAAGAAAAATGCCAATAATACATCACACACAAGCCGTCTGTTGTCCCCACTACACCACTTTGTATTATATTGCATATGTGTACATATATACACAGATACACACATACAGGCACACACACACGATTTAATGCATAAATTTAGGGGAAAGACAGAAGAGCAATAACATGATGAACAGAAAACAAATGCTGTGCAATGTACTATAAATTATAATTAAGCCCTGAATAAAATGTGTTTCTTAGATATGACATTTGTTCCCTTAAAATGCAAAAATGGCCATGATTATCTGACAGAATGCTTTTCCTTAGATGGCCAATGGCTATAGCACTTACTGAGATGCAATACGGCAAACTCATTTCAGATTTCTTTGCCTGGTTTAAGAATATCCTTTTGGTGAAAATCAAAAATAACCGCAATTACCTCTTTAAAACAAATTATTCCCTCGCAAAGAGATATCTGAAAAAGCCTCAAAGGCTTGAATTTCTAAGAAAAAAAAATCTCTTTAGTTGGCGTGCTGGACATTGAAGATCTGGACTGGACTTGCTGGGCCACTGTAGCAATCCCACATGGCCAGGGCATCTCCAGCCAGGCCTGGGCACTGGAGCAGGACCGGCTGCAGTAGCTCAGGATGGATGGGCACTGCCTGCTGCATTGGGATGCTTGGTCCCACAACGTTGCTGGTGGAATGGTCCATGTAATCACACATCTGCTGCCCAGCAAAGCCTGCACTCACACCTTCAGTAAGCCTGAACCTCCCCAGGTGCTCTGCTTTGAATCCTCTTTCCCCACACAAGGATGTATTTGAGGTACAATCATCTCTAAGCACAAGAAGTGCATGCTGCCTCAGAAGTAACAGCAGGCAATAATGGCTGTGTGCTTTCTGTGTTTGAAGAGAGGCTTTTTGAGCATCTCCAGTTCTCTGGCAGTGACTGCTGGGCTGAGCTCATGCCTCTCTCAGACCACAGCCTCCAGGTCCCAGGCATCTTGGTGAACACTGCCATTTGAAAGTATATTAGAGCATAATAACAGGCATTTGCAAAGGGAAAACTATTTTCATTTAAATCTTGGCTAGTGCAATTTCCTTTTTTTAACGTATAAATTTTCATAAATACATTTCCTATCCACAGCAAACATCCCAAGTACTGCATGCATTACCCAGGAGAGCAGAATGGCTCTAAAGCAGCCATTCGGATCTGGAGCATAACAGTATGGATGGGAAAATGCTGAATAAATATATTTGTCCAATAGACAATAATGGCTCTGATTGAGCCATTCCATTTTATTGGTCTCAAAATATGCATTTTATGAAACTCCCCAAATACCAGACAGATTAAAGTACACCCAATCAGGTTCGTATCTGTAATAAAAGTTTTTATAAAACAATTGAAAAGTATATGTATATTTACACACAGGTCCAAGACCAACCAAGATGATCTTCTGGGAAATTTTCAATATTCTGTGAAGTTTATATGTTACTTGGATTACAAAAAGAAAAAACAAAATTAAATTTTAAAAACTCTGTTTCATGTTGACCAAGAAAAGTCATAAAACCAAAAAGCCTTATCTGAGGATTTTTGGTGATTTTCTCTGGAACAACATGTTTTAAAAATTCAGAGACATCTAGATTTTAGGAAGGCCAGGGAACATTTCCAGCTACCAAGGCTAAGGCTTTGGGTTACATTTCCACTGGGACTCCCAAAGCGAGGGTAACTCCCTGATCACGCTCCATTCAGCTGAATTTCTTTATATACCAGGCTCAATCCTGCAAAGAGTCCTTAGAGGTCATCAGATGAATTGCTCATGGCACCAGTCTGGTTACTTAAATCCCTCCTCACTAATACTGAGCGCTTCGGAGCAGCTCAGGTCTGAACATATGCACTGCCCCCTGGAAAGAGCCTTTCTCTTGCTGTGAGTTACTGGAAAGATCTTAATTAGGGGAGGATAACTTTGGGGTGAAGACTCAGCACATGGCAAAACAACCACCAGCCTGATCCTCAATAAATGCATTAAGGACGTCTGGAAAAAAGAAAACCCATCCCAAAGCCACCACATGACACTGCAGTCCTGGTGTCCTGCAGAGACGGACTCTCAGGGTATGGGCACCTGCAACAGCAGGGTGGCAATTCACTGAACTATCACTGGCTGCAGAAGAGCTGGAGAATGAAAAGACCTAATCTGTAACTGATTTTTAAATCAAAGATTTTTACTTGAACGAAAATAAACTTCAGTCATGGGATTGAGTTAAACCCTCTGATACCTACATGGCTTTTCTGAAATGTAATTCTTAAGCTAGTGCCTTACACAGTGCTTGGTGTTTCCAAATAAGTATTTCAGCTTGCTGGTGAGTGCACTAAAATGTTTAATGATGACACAGAAAAGCAAAAGTTGGTGCTACACTTTGCCTTTAACATGTATTACTAAAATATTAAGTTAATTTCATGCATTCCCCCTAAAATAAAGACTATTCTTATAGGAATTATTCAATTCCTGTCTCAAAATTACAGTTAATTATCACACATACTGAAGTTTCCTTTAAAAGCAAAAGAAGTAAAAACCACCAAAAAATCAGCCCTGCTTTGTAAAACAGCCAAGTGCAGGATGGTCTGACACAGAGGTTAAGAGTCACCTGATAAATTCTACTGTGGTCCTTCATCAATATGGTTTTACCTTACTGAATTAATCACTCACAAAATTATGGAAAATACCACTAATTTAACATTTTTTTCCTTTGATATGTAGAACATGGAAATAATAATTATTTGGAGGTAGAGTGTGGAACTTGTTAGCCATTTGCAGTGCACTAAATAAAAGGGAATTAGGAAATGGCCAGTGAAATCACTTATGGTGTAACAGAGACTTGCAAGTCCTGGGAAAACAAACATTTCCCATTTCTTGCAGAGCTAGTAAAACAACAGAATTACTCAGCTCCAGCCACTCAGCACAGAATTTGTTTCTTTTTCAGAAGAAGCTATTCACACAGGAACTTTTGATTTAGAAGGGAAATGGATCTCTTCTTGAAGAAAGGAATAGCCTCAGCAGAATAACGGAAAAGGTCTTCCTAAACAAACATTAAACTTTATGGGAGCCCTGTGAAG